>NW_026646986.1:0-112500 GCF_950005125.1 Chionomys nivalis | reverse complement strand
TCCCAGGAATCGAACTTCTGAACTTTGGAAGAGCAGGCAATGCTCTTAACCACTGAGCCATCTCTCCAACCCGTTTTTCAACTTCTTTTACTAAACCAGGTTTACTCAATGTGGTGTGTGGATCACATCTCCATTTCCCTAACATGTGGAGTACAGGGGTCTCCGTGGACCTATTGGCCGTTCGTGTACCTCATAGAGGAGGTCTAGAAAAATTGTTTCTCTGGCTTAAAATTGGTACACCTTTTGCTGGTGTTTGTCGTCCTTTGGATGTCTTGGATGTGAGTTCTTCTTCAGGAACATGAACATGCCTGTATTTTCTTCTTCTAGTCATCTTGCCTTACTCTCCTTGGTGTTGTCTCTGAAGCACGCTGGCTCGTGGTGATAGAGCTGTGAGCCTTTAACATCCTAACAAAAGCTTTTGCCTCATTCAGTCACAACAACGCGGGCCCTGGCCCTTGGCCCTGACTCTATGTCTGTCTGTGGTCTCATCAAACTCAGCAGGCAATGCTCTTTACCACAGAGCCATCTCTCTTGCCTCTTCCTTGTGGTGCCACTAGAGGGCGCCAAACCTCCTTTTGAGAGCAATTATTTGGTAGCCAGGAATCGAACTTCTGACCTTCGGAAGGGCAGCCAATGTTCTTAACCACTGACCTATCTCTCCAGCTTTTCTTACTGTAGCCAAAAGAGGGCACAAGACCTCATGGCAGATGGTTGTGAATCATTATGTGGTTGCCTGCAATTGATTTCAGGAGGTTCTAAGAGCAGGCAATGCTCTTAAGCACTGAACCATCTCTCATGCCTCTTCTTTTTTGCCAGTAAAGGGCACCAAATCTACCTTTTGAGAGCAATTATGGGATTGCCAGGAATGGAACTTCTGACCTTTGGAAGGGCAGCCAAAGCTCTTTTCCACTGAGCTAACACCCCAGCTCTTATTTTTGTATCCAAAAGAGGGCACAGGACCTCATTGCAGATGGTTGTGAGCCATTATGTGGTTGCCTGGAATTGAATTCAGGAGGTTGGAAGAGGAGGCAATGATCTTAACCACGGAGCCATCTCTCATGCCTCTTCCTTATGTTGCCAGTAGAGGGCACCAAACCTCCTTTTGAGAGCAATTATGTGATTTCCAGGAATCGAACTTCTGACCTTTGGAAGAGCAGGCAATGCTCTGAACCACTGAGCCGTCTCTCCAACCCGTTTTTCAACTTCTTTTACTAAACCAGCTTTAGTCAATGTGGTGTGTGGATCACATCTCCAGTTCCCTGACGTGTGGAGTACAGGGGTCTGCATGGACCTATTGGCCATTCATGTACCTCATAGAGGAGGTCTAGATAAATTGTTTCTCTGGCTTTAAATAGGTTAACATTTTGCTGGTGTTTGTAGTCCTTTGATTGTCTTGGATATGAGTTCTTCTTCAGGCACATGAACATGCCAATATTTTCTTCTTCTAGCCATCTTGCCTTACTCTCCTTGGTGTTGTCTCTGAAGCACGCTGGCTCATGGTGATAGAGCTGTGAGTCTTTAACATCCTAACAAGAGCTTTTGCCTCATTCAGTCACAACAACGTGGGCCCTGGCCCTGTGCCCCGACTCTATGTCTGTTCTTGGCCTCATCAAACTCAGCAGGCAAAGCTCTTTACCACAGAGCCATCTTTCCTGCCTCTTCCTTGTGGTGCCACTAGAGGGCGCCAAACCTCCTTTTGAGAGCAATTACGTGGTTCCCAGGAATCGAACTTCTGACCTTTGGAAGGGCAACCAATGCTCTTAACCACTGAGCTGTCTCTCCAGCTCTTCTTACTGTAGCCAAAAGAGGGCACAAGACCTCATGGCAGATGGTTGTGACCCGTTATGTGGTCGCCTGGAATTGAATTCAGGAGGTTGGAAGAGCAGGCAATTCTCTTAACCATTGAGCCATCTCTCTTGCACCTTCCTTCTGTTGCCAGTAGAGGGCACCAAACCTCCTTTTGAGAGCAATTATGTGGTTGCCAGGAATCGAACTTCTGACCTTTGGAAGGGCAGGCAAAGCTCTTAACCACTGAGCTATCTCCCCAGCTCTTCTTTCTGTATCCAAAAGAGGGCACAAGACCTCATTGCAGATGGTTGTGAGCCATTATGTGGTTGCCTGGAATTCAGTTCAGGAGGTTGGAAGAGCAGGCAATGTTCTTAACCACTGAGCCATCTCTCCAACCCGTTTTTCAACTTCTTGAACTAAACCAGGCTTACTCAATGTGGTGTGTGGATCATATCTGCATTCCACTAACATGTGGAGTACAGGGGTCTCCATGGACATATTGGCCGTTCGCGTACCTCATAGATGAAGTCTAGATAAATTGTTTGTCTGGCTTTAAATTGGTAAACCTTTTGCTGGTGTTTGTCGTCCTTTGGATGTCTTGGATGTGAGTTCTTCTTAAGGAACATGAACATGCCTGTATTTTCTTCTTCTAACCATCTTTCCTCATTCTGCTTGGTGGTGTCCCTGAAGCATGCAGGCTCATGCTGATAGAGCTGTGAGTCTTTATTATCCTAACAAAATGTGTTGCCTGATTCTGAGACAACAACGTGGGCCCTGGCTGTATGTGTCCACTTGGCCTCATCAACCTCAGCAGGCAATGCTCTTAACCACTGAGCCATCTCTCCTGCCTCTTCCTTCTGTTGCCAGTAGAGGGCACCAAACCTCCTTTTGAGAGCAATTATGTGATTTCCAGGAATCGAACTTCTGAACTTTGGAAGAGCAGGCAATGCTCTTAACCACTGAGCCATCTCTCCTGCCTCTCCCCTCTGTTGCCAGTAGAGGGCACCAAACCTCATTTTGAGAGCAACTATGTGATTCCCAGGAATCGAACTTCTGAACTTTGGAAGAGCAGGCAATGCTCTTAACCACTGAGCCATCTCTCCAACCCGTTTTTCAACTTCTTTTACTAAACCAGGTTTACTCAATGTGGTGTGTGGATCACATCTCCATTTCCCTAACATGTGGAGTACAGGGGTCTCCGTGGACCTATTGGCCGTTCGTGTACCTCATAGAGGAGGTCTAGAAAAATTGTTTCTCTGGCTTAAAATTGGTACACCTTTTGCTGGTGTTTGTCGTCCTTTGGATGTCTTGGATGTGAGTTCTTCTTCAGGAACATGAACATGCCTGTATTTTCTTCTTCTAGTCATCTTGCCTTACTCTCCTTGGTGTTGTCTCTGAAGCACGCTGGCTCGTGGTGATAGAGCTGTGAGCCTTTAACATCCTAACAAAAGCTTTTGCCTCATTCAGTCACAACAACGCGGGCCCTGGCCCTTGGCCCTGACTCTATGTCTGTCTGTGGTCTCATCAAACTCAGCAGGCAATGCTCTTTACCACAGAGCCATCTCTCTTGCCTCTTCCTTGTGGTGCCACTAGAGGGCGCCAAACCTCCTTTTGAGAGCAATTATTTGGTAGCCAGGAATCGAACTTCTGACCTTCGGAAGGGCAGCCAATGTTCTTAACCACTGACCTATCTCTCCAGCTTTTCTTACTGTAGCCAAAAGAGGGCACAAGACCTCATGGCAGATGGTTGTGAATCATTATGTGGTTGCCTGCAATTGATTTCAGGAGGTTCTAAGAGCAGGCAATGCTCTTAAGCACTGAACCATCTCTCATGCCTCTTCTTTTTTGCCAGTAAAGGGCACCAAATCTACCTTTTGAGAGCAATTATGGGATTGCCAGGAATGGAACTTCTGACCTTTGGAAGGGCAGCCAAAACTCTTTTCCACTGAGCTAACACCCCAGCTCTTATTTTTGTATCCAAAAGAGGGCACAGGACCTCATTGCAGATGGTTGTGAGCCATTATGTGGTTGCCTGGAATTGAATTCAGGAGGTTGGAAGAGGAGGCAATGATCTTAACCACGGAGCCATCTCTCATGCCTCTTCCTTATGTTGCCAGTAGAGGGCACCAAACCTCCTTTTGAGAGCAATTATGTGATTTCCAGGAATCGAACTTCTGACCTTTGGAAGAGCAGGCAATGCTCTGAACCACTGAGCCGTCTCTCCAACCCGTTTTTCAACTTCTTTTACTAAACCAGCTTTAGTCAATGTGGTGTGTGGATCACATCTCCAGTTCCCTGACGTGTGGAGTACAGGGGTCTGCATGGACCTATTGGCCATTCATGTACCTCATAGAGGAGGTCTAGATAAATTGTTTCTCTGGCTTTAAATAGGTTAACATTTTGCTGGTGTTTGTAGTCCTTTGATTGTCTTGGATATGAGTTCTTCTTCAGGCACATGAACATGCCAATATTTTCTTCTTCTAGCCATCTTGCCTTACTCTCCTTGGTGTTGTCTCTGAAGCACGCTGGCTCATGGTGATAGAGCTGTGAGTCTTTAACATCCTAACAAGAGCTTTTGCCTCATTCAGTCACAACAACGTGGGCCCTGGCCCTGTGCCCCGACTCTATGTCTGTTCTTGGCCTCATCAAACTCAGCAGGCAAAGCTCTTTACCACAGAGCCATCTTTCCTGCCTCTTCCTTGTGGTGCCACTAGAGGGCGCCAAACCTCCTTTTGAGAGCAATTACGTGGTTCCCAGGAATCGAACTTCTGACCTTTGGAAGGGCAACCAATGCTCTTAACCACTGAGCTGTCTCTCCAGCTCTTCTTACTGTAGCCAAAAGAGGGCACAAGACCTCATGGCAGATGGTTGTGACCCGTTATGTGGTCGCCTGGAATTGAATTCAGGAGGTTGGAAGAGCAGGCAATTCTCTTAACCATTGAGCCATCTCTCTTGCACCTTCCTTCTGTTGCCAGTAGAGGGCACCAAACCTCCTTTTGAGAGCAATTATGTGGTTGCCAGGAATCGAACTTCTGACCTTTGGAAGGGCAGGCAAAGCTCTTAACCACTGAGCTATCTCCCCAGCTCTTCTTTCTGTATCCAAAAGAGGGCACAAGACCTCATTGCAGATGGTTGTGAGCCATTATGTGGTTGCCTGGAATTCAGTTCAGGAGGTTGGAAGAGCAGGCAATGTTCTTAACCACTGAGCCATCTCTCCAACCCGTTTTTCAACTTCTTGAACTAAACCAGGTTTACTCAATGTGGTGTGTGGATCATATCTGCATTCCACTAACATGTGGAGTACAGGGCTCTCCATGGACATATTGGCCGTTCGCGTACCTCATAGATGAAGTCTAGATAAATTGTTTGTCTGGCTTTAAATTGGTAAACCTTTTGCTGGTGTTTGTCGTCCTTTGGATGTCTTGGATGTGAGTTCTTCTTAAGGAACATGAACATGCCTGTATTTTCTTCTTCTAACCATCTTTCCTCATTCTGCTTGGTGGTGTCCCTGAAGCATGCAGGCTCATGCTGATAGAGCTGTGAGTCTTTATTATCCTAACAAAATGTTTTGCCTGATTCTGAGACAACAACGTGGGCCCTGGCTGTATGTGTCCACTTGGCCTCATCAACCTCAGCAGGCAATGCTCTTAACCACTGAGCCATCTCTCCTGCCTCTTCCTTCTGTTGCCAGTAGAGGGCACCAAACCTCCTTTTGAGAGCAATTATGTGATTTCCAGGAATCGAACTTCTGAACTTTGGAAGAGCAGGCAATGCTCTTAACCACTGAGCCATCTCTCCTGCCTCTCCCCTCTGTTGCCAGTAGAGGGCACCAAACCTCATTTTGAGAGCAACTATGTGATTCCCAGGAATCGAACTTCTGAACTTTGGAAGAGCAGGCAATGCTCTTAACCACTGAGCCATCTCTCCAACCCGTTTTTCAACTTCTTTTACTAAACCAGGTTTACTCAATGTGGTGTGTGGATCACATCTCCATTTCCCTCACACGTGGAGTACAGGGGTCTCCGTGGACCTATTGGCCGTTCGTGTACCTCATAGAGGAGGTCTAGATAAATTGTTTCTCTGGCTTAAAATTGGTACACCTTTTGCTGGTGTTTGTCGTCCTTTGGATGTCTTGGATGTGAGTTCTTCTTCAGGAACATGAACATGCCTGTATTTTCTTCTTCTAGTCATCTTGCCTTACTCTCCTTGGTGTTGTCTCTGAAGCACGCTGGCTCGTGGTGATAGAGCTGTGAGCCTTTAACATCCTAACAAAAGCTTTTGCCTCATTCAGTCACAACAACGCGGGCCCTGGCCCTTGGCCCTGACTCTATGTCTTTCTGTGGTCTCATCAAACTCAGCAGGCAATGCTCTTTACCACAGAGCCATCTCTCTTGCCTCTTCCTTGTGGTGCCACTAGAGGGCGCCAAACCTCCTTTTGAGAGCAATTATTTGGTAGCCAGGAATCGAACTTCTGACCTTCGGAAGGGCAGCCAATGTTCTTAACCACTGACCTATCTCTCCAGCTTTTCTTACTGTAGCCAAAAGAGGGCACAAGACCTCATGGCAGATGGTTGTGAATCATTATGTGGTTGCCTGCAATTGATTTCAGGAGGTTCTAAGAGCAGGCAATGCTCTTAAGCACTGAACCATCTCTCATGCCTCTTCTTTTTTGCCAGTAAAGGGCACCAAATCTACCTTTTGAGAGCAATTATGGGATTGCCAGGAATGGAACTTCTGACCTTTGGAAGGGCAGCCAAAGCTCTTTTCCACTGAGCTAACACCCCAGCTCTTATTTTTGTATCCAAAAGAGGGCACAGGACCTCATTGCAGATGGTTGTGAGCCATTATGTGGTTGCCTGGAATTGAATTCAGGAGGTTGGAAGAGGAGGCAATGATCTTAACCACGGAGCCATCTCTCATGCCTCTTCCTTATGTTGCCAGTAGAGGGCACCAAACCTCCTTTTGAGAGCAATTATGTGATTTCCAGGAATCGAACTTCTGACCTTTGGAAGAGCAGGCAATGCTCTGAACCACTGAGCCGTCTCTCCAACCCGTTTTTCAACTTCTTTTACTAAACCAGCTTTAGTCAATGTGGTGTGTGGATCACATCTCCAGTTCCCTGACGTGTGGAGTACAGGGGTCTGCATGGACCTATTGGCCATTCATGTACCTCATAGAGGAGGTCTAGATAAATTGTTTCTCTGGCTTTAAATAGGTTAACATTTTGCTGGTGTTTGTAGTCCTTTGATTGTCTTGGATATGAGTTCTTCTTCAGGCACATGAACATGCCAATATTTTCTTCTTCTAGCCATCTTGCCTTACTCTCCTTGGTGTTGTCTCTGAAGCACGCTGGCTCATGGTGATAGAGCTGTGAGTCTTTAACATCCTAACAAGAGCTTTTGCCTCATTCAGTCACAACAACGTGGGCCCTGGCCCTGTGCCCCGACTCTATGTCTGTTCTTGGCCTCATCAAACTCAGCAGGCAAAGCTCTTTACCACAGAGCCATCTTTCCTGCCTCTTCCTTGTGGTGCCACTAGAGGGCGCCAAACCTCCTTTTGAGAGCAATTACGTGGTTCCCAGGAATCGAACTTCTGACCTTTGGAAGGGCAACCAATGCTCTTAACCACTGAGCTGTCTCTCCAGCTCTTCTTACTGTAGCCAAAAGAGGGCACAAGACCTCATGGCAGATGGTTGTGACCCGTTATGTGGTCGCCTGGAATTGAATTCAGGAGGTTGGAAGAGCAGGCAATTCTCTTAACCATTGAGCCATCTCTCTTGCACCTTCCTTCTGTTGCCAGTAGAGGGCACCAAGCCTCCTTTTGAGAGCAATTATGTGGTTGCCAGGAATCGAACTTCTGACCTTTGGAAGGGCAGGCAAAGCTCTTAACCACTGAGCTATCTCCCCAGCTCTTCTTTCTGTATCCAAAAGAGGGCACAAGACCTCATTGCAGATGGTTGTGAGCCATTATGTGGTTGCCTGGAATTCAGTTCAGGAGGTTGGAAGAGCAGGCAATGTTCTTAACCACTGAGCCATCTCTCCAACCCGTTTTTCAACTTCTTGAACTAAACCAGGCTTACTCAATGTGGTGTGTGGATCATATCTGCATTCCACTAACATGTGGAGTACAGGGGTCTCCATGGACATATTGGCCGTTCGCGTACCTCATAGATGAAGTCTAGATAAATTGTTTGTCTGGCTTTAAATTGGTAAACCTTTTGCTGGTGTTTGTCGTCCTTTGGATGTCTTGGATGTGAGTTCTTCTTAAGGAACATGAACATGCCTGTATTTTCTTCTTCTAACCATCTTTCCTCATTCTGCTTGGTGGTGTCCCTGAAGCATGCAGGCTCATGCTGATAGAGCTGTGAGTCTTTATTATCCTAACAAAATGTGTTGCCTGATTCTGAGACAACAACGTGGGCCCTGGCTGTATGTGTCCACTTGGCCTCATCAACCTCAGCAGGCAATGCTCTTAACCACTGAGCCATCTCTCCTGCCTCTTCCTTCTGTTGCCAGTAGAGGGCACCAAACCTCCTTTTGAGAGCAATTATGTGATTTCCAGGAATCGAACTTCTGAACTTTGGAAGAGCAGGCAATGCTCTTAACCACTGAGCCATCTCTCCTGCCTCTCCCCTCTGTTGCCAGTAGAGGGCACCAAACCTCATTTTGAGAGCAACTATGTGATTCCCAGGAATCGAACTTCTGAACTTTGGAAGAGCAGGCAATGCTCTTAACCACTGAGCCATCTCTCCAACCCGTTTTTCAACTTCTTTTACTAAACCAGGTTTACTCAATGTGGTGTGTGGATCACATCTCCATTTCCCTCACACGTGGAGTACAGGGGTCTCCGTGGACCTATTGGCCGTTCGTGTACCTCATAGAGGAGGTCTAGAAAAATTGTTTCTCTGGCTTAAAATTGGTACACCTTTTGCTGGTGTTTGTCGTCCTTTGGATGTCTTGGATGTGAGTTCTTCTTCAGGAACATGAACATGCCTGTATTTTCTTCTTCTAGTCATCTTGCCTTACTCTCCTTGGTGTTGTCTCTGAAGCACGCTGGCTCGTGGTGATAGAGCTGTGAGCCTTTAACATCCTAACAAAAGCTTTTGCCTCATTCAGTCACAACAACGCGGGCCCTGGCCCTTGGCCCTGACTCTATGTCTGTCTGTGGTCTCATCAAACTCAGCAGGCAATGCTCTTTACCACAGAGCCATCTCTCTTGCCTCTTCCTTGTGGTGCCACTAGAGGGCGCCAAACCTCCTTTTGAGAGCAATTATTTGGTAGCCAGGAATCGAACTTCTGACCTTCGGAAGGGCAGCCAATGTTCTTAACCACTGACCTATCTCTCCAGCTTTTCTTACTGTAGCCAAAAGAGGGCACAAGACCTCATGGCAGATGGTTGTGAATCATTATGTGGTTGCCTGCAATTGATTTCAGGAGGTTCTAAGAGCAGGCAATGCTCTTAAGCACTGAACCATCTCTCATGCCTCTTCTTTTTTGCCAGTAAAGGGCACCAAATCTACCTTTTGAGAGCAATTATGGGATTGCCAGGAATGGAACTTCTGACCTTTGGAAGGGCAGCCAAAGCTCTTTTCCACTGAGCTAACACCCCAGCTCTTATTTTTGTATCCAAAAGAGGGCACAGGACCTCATTGCAGATGGTTGTGAGCCATTATGTGGTTGCCTGGAATTGAATTCAGGAGGTTGGAAGAGGAGGCAATGATCTTAACCACGGAGCCATCTCTCATGCCTCTTCCTTATGTTGCCAGTAGAGGGCACCAAACCTCCTTTTGAGAGCAATTATGTGATTTCCAGGAATCGAACTTCTGACCTTTGGAAGAGCAGGCAATGCTCTGAACCACTGAGCCGTCTCTCCAACCCGTTTTTCAACTTCTTTTACTAAACCAGCTTTAGTCAATGTGGTGTGTGGATCACATCTCCAGTTCCCTGACGTGTGGAGTACAGGGGTCTGCATGGACCTATTGGCCATTCATGTACCTCATAGAGGAGGTCTAGATAAATTGTTTCTCTGGCTTTAAATAGGTTAACATTTTGCTGGTGTTTGTAGTCCTTTGATTGTCTTGGATATGAGTTCTTCTTCAGGCACATGAACATGCCAATATTTTCTTCTTCTAGCCATCTTGCCTTACTCTCCTTGGTGTTGTCTCTGAAGCACGCTGGCTCATGGTGATAGAGCTGTGAGTCTTTAACATCCTAACAAGAGCTTTTGCCTCATTCAGTCACAACAACGTGGGCCCTGGCCCTGTGCCCCGACTCTATGTCTGTTCTTGGCCTCATCAAACTCAGCAGGCAAAGCTCTTTACCACAGAGCCATCTTTCCTGCCTCTTCCTTGTGGTGCCACTAGAGGGCGCCAAACCTCCTTTTGAGAGCAATTACGTGGTTCCCAGGAATCGAACTTCTGACCTTTGGAAGGGCAACCAATGCTCTTAACCACTGAGCTGTCTCTCCAGCTCTTCTTACTGTAGCCAAAAGAGGGCACAAGACCTCATGGCAGATGGTTGTGACCCGTTATGTGGTCGCCTGGAATTGAATTCAGGAGGTTGGAAGAGCAGGCAATTCTCTTAACCATTGAGCCATCTCTCTTGCACCTTCCTTCTGTTGCCAGTAGAGGGCACCAAACCTCCTTTTGAGAGCAATTATGTGGTTGCCAGGAATCGAACTTCTGACCTTTGGAAGGGCAGGCAAAGCTCTTAACCACTGAGCTATCTCCCCAGCTCTTCTTTCTGTATCCAAAAGAGGGCACAAGACCTCATTGCAGATGGTTGTGAGCCATTATGTGGTTGCCTGGAATTCAGTTCAGGAGGTTGGAAGAGCAGGCAATGTTCTTAACCACTGAGCCATCTCTCCAACCCGTTTTTCAACTTCTTGAACTAAACCAGGCTTACTCAATGTGGTGTGTGGATCATATCTGCATTCCACTAACATGTGGAGTACAGGGGTCTCCATGGACATATTGGCCGTTCGCGTACCTCATAGATGAAGTCTAGATAAATTGTTTGTCTGGCTTTAAATTGGTAAACCTTTTGCTGGTGTTTGTCGTCCTTTGGATGTCTTGGATGTGAGTTCTTCTTAAGGAACATGAACATGCCTGTATTTTCTTCTTCTAACCATCTTTCCTCATTCTGCTTGGTGGTGTCCCTGAAGCATGCAGGCTCATGCTGATAGAGCTGTGAGTCTTTATTATCCTAACAAAATGTGTTGCCTGATTCTGAGACAACAACGTGGGCCCTGGCTGTATGTGTCCACTTGGCCTCATCAACCTCAGCAGGCAATGCTCTTAACCACTGAGCCATCTCTCCTGCCTCTTCCTTCTGTTGCCAGTAGAGGGCACCAAACCTCCTTTTGAGAGCAATTATGTGATTTCCAGGAATCGAACTTCTGAACTTTGGAAGAGCAGGCAATGCTCTTAACCACTGAGCCATCTCTCCTGCCTCTCCCCTCTGTTGCCAGTAGAGGGCACCAAACCTCATTTTGAGAGCAACTATGTGATTCCCAGGAATCGAACTTCTGAACTTTGGAAGAGCAGGCAATGCTCTTAACCACTGAGCCATCTCTCCAACCCGTTTTTCAACTTCTTTTACTAAACCAGGTTTACTCAATGTGGTGTGTGGATCACATCTCCATTTCCCTAACATGTGGAGTACAGGGGTCTCCGTGGACCTATTGGCCGTTCGTGTACCTCATAGAGGAGGTCTAGAAAAATTGTTTCTCTGGCTTAAAATTGGTACACCTTTTGCTGGTGTTTGTCGTCCTTTGGATGTCTTGGATGTGAGTTCTTCTTCAGGAACATGAACATGCCTGTATTTTCTTCTTCTAGTCATCTTGCCTTACTCTCCTTGGTGTTGTCTCTGAAGCACGCTGGCTCGTGGTGATAGAGCTGTGAGCCTTTAACATCCTAACAAAAGCTTTTGCCTCATTCAGTCACAACAACGCGGGCCCTGGCCCTTGGCCCTGACTCTATGTCTGTCTGTGGTCTCATCAAACTCAGCAGGCAATGCTCTTTACCACAGAGCCATCTCTCTTGCCTCTTCCTTGTGGTGCCACTAGAGGGCGCCAAACCTCCTTTTGAGAGCAATTATTTGGTAGCCAGGAATCGAACTTCTGACCTTCGGAAGGGCAGCCAATGTTCTTAACCACTGACCTATCTCTCCAGCTTTTCTTACTGTAGCCAAAAGAGGGCACAAGACCTCATGGCAGATGGTTGTGAATCATTATGTGGTTGCCTGCAATTGATTTCAGGAGGTTCTAAGAGCAGGCAATGCTCTTAAGCACTGAACCATCTCTCATGCCTCTTCTTTTTTGCCAGTAAAGGGCACCAAATCTACCTTTTGAGAGCAATTATGGGATTGCCAGGAATGGAACTTCTGACCTTTGGAAGGGCAGCCAAAGCTCTTTTCCACTGAGCTAACACCCCAGCTCTTATTTTTGTATCCAAAAGAGGGCACAGGACCTCATTGCAGATGGTTGTGAGCCATTATGTGGTTGCCTGGAATTGAATTCAGGAGGTTGGAAGAGGAGGCAATGATCTTAACCACGGAGCCATCTCTCATGCCTCTTCCTTATGTTGCCAGTAGAGGGCACCAAACCTCCTTTTGAGAGCAATTATGTGATTTCCAGGAATCGAACTTCTGACCTTTGGAAGAGCAGGCAATGCTCTGAACCACTGAGCCGTCTCTCCAACCCGTTTTTCAACTTCTTTTACTAAACCAGCTTTAGTCAATGTGGTGTGTGGATCACATCTCCAGTTCCCTGACGTGTGGAGTACAGGGGTCTGCATGGACCTATTGGCCATTCATGTACCTCATAGAGGAGGTCTAGATAAATTGTTTCTCTGGCTTTAAATAGGTTAACATTTTGCTGGTGTTTGTAGTCCTTTGATTGTCTTGGATATGAGTTCTTCTTCAGGCACATGAACATGCCAATATTTTCTTCTTCTAGCCATCTTGCCTTACTCTCCTTGGTGTTGTCTCTGAAGCACGCTGGCTCATGGTGATAGAGCTGTGAGTCTTTAACATCCTAACAAGAGCTTTTGCCTCATTCAGTCACAACAACGTGGGCCCTGGCCCTGTGCCCCGACTCTATGTCTGTTCTTGGCCTCATCAAACTCAGCAGGCAAAGCTCTTTACCACAGAGCCATCTTTCCTGCCTCTTCCTTGTGGTGCCACTAGAGGGCGCCAAACCTCCTTTTGAGAGCAATTACGTGGTTCCCAGGAATCGAACTTCTGACCTTTGGAAGGGCAACCAATGCTCTTAACCACTGAGCTGTCTCTCCAGCTCTTCTTACTGTAGCCAAAAGAGGGCACAAGACCTCATGGCAGATGGTTGTGACCCGTTATGTGGTCGCCTGGAATTGAATTCAGGAGGTTGGAAGAGCAGGCAATTCTCTTAACCATTGAGCCATCTCTCTTGCACCTTCCTTCTGTTGCCAGTAGAGGGCACCAAACCTCCTTTTGAGAGCAATTATGTGGTTGCCAGGAATCGAACTTCTGACCTTTGGAAGGGCAGGCAAAGCTCTTAACCACTGAGCTATCTCCCCAGCTCTTCTTTCTGTATCCAAAAGAGGGCACAAGACCTCATTGCAGATGGTTGTGAGCCATTATGTGGTTGCCTGGAATTCAGTTCAGGAGGTTGGAAGAGCAGGCAATGTTCTTAACCACTGAGCCATCTCTCCAACCCGTTTTTCAACTTCTTGAACTAAACCAGGCTTACTCAATGTGGTGTGTGGATCATATCTGCATTCCACTAACATGTGGAGTACAGGGGTCTCCATGGACATATTGGCCGTTCGCGTACCTCATAGATGAAGTCTAGATAAATTGTTTGTCTGGCTTTAAATTGGTAAACCTTTTGCTGGTGTTTGTCGTCCTTTGGATGTCTTGGATGTGAGTTCTTCTTAAGGAACATGAACATGCCTGTATTTTCTTCTTCTAACCATCTTTCCTCATTCTGCTTGGTGGTGTCCCTGAAGCATGCAGGCTCATGCTGATAGAGCTGTGAGTCTTTATTATCCTAACAAAATGTGTTGCCTGATTCTGAGACAACAACGTGGGCCCTGGCTGTATGTGTCCACTTGGCCTCATCAACCTCAGCAGGCAATGCTCTTAACCACTGAGCCATCTCTCCTGCCTCTTCCTTCTGTTGCCAGTAGAGGGCACCAAACCTCCTTTTGAGAGCAATTATGTGATTTCCAGGAATCGAACTTCTGAACTTTGGAAGAGCAGGCAATGCTCTTAACCACTGAGCCATCTCTCCTGCCTCTCCCCTCTGTTGCCAGTAGAGGGCACCAAACCTCATTTTGAGAGCAACTATGTGATTCCCAGGAATCGAACTTCTGAACTTTGGAAGAGCAGGCAATGCTCTTAACCACTGAGCCATCTCTCCAACCCGTTTTTCAACTTCTTTTACTAAACCAGGTTTACTCAATGTGGTGTGTGGATCACATCTCCATTTCCCTAACATGTGGAGTACAGGGGTCTCCGTGGACCTATTGGCCGTTCGTGTACCTCATAGAGGAGGTCTAGATAAATTGTTTCTCTGGCTTAAAATTGGTACACCTTTTGCTGGTGTTTGTCGTCCTTTGGATGTCTTGGATGTGAGTTCTTCTTCAGGAACATGAACATGCCTGTATTTTCTTCTTCTAGTCATCTTGCCTTACTCTCCTTGGTGTTGTCTCTGAAGCACGCTGGCTCGTGGTGATAGAGCTGTGAGCCTTTAACATCCTAACAAAAGCTTTTGCCTCATTCAGTCACAACAACGCGGGCCCTGGCCCTTGGCCCTGACTCTATGTCTGTCTGTGGTCTCATCAAACTCAGCAGGCAATGCTCTTTACCACAGAGCCATCGCTCTTGCCTCTTCCTTGTGGTGCCACTAGAGGGCGCCAAACCTCCTTTTGAGAGCAATTATTTGGTAGCCAGGAATCGAACTTCTGACCTTCGGAAGGGCAGCCAATGTTCTTAACCACTGACCTATCTCTCCAGCTTTTCTTACTGTAGCCAAAAGAGGGCACAAGACCTCATGGCAGATGGTTGTGAATCATTATGTGGTTGCCTGCAATTGATTTCAGGAGGTTCTAAGAGCAGGCAATGCTCTTAAGCACTGAACCATCTCTCATGCCTCTTCTTTTTTGCCAGTAAAGGGCACCAAATCTACCTTTTGAGAGCAATTATGTGGTTCCCAGGAATCGAACTTCTGACCTTTGGAAGGGCAACCAATGCTCTTAACCACTGAGCTGTCTCTCCAGCTCTTCTTACTGTAGCCAAAAGAGGGCACAAGACCTCATGGCAGATGGTTGTGACCCATTATGTGGTCGCCTGGAATTGAATTCAGGAGGTTGGAAGTGCAGGCAATTCTCTTAACCATTGAGCCATCTCTCTTGCATCTTCCTTCCGTTGCCAGTAGAGGGCACCAAACCTCCTTTTGAGAGCAATTATGTGGTTGCCAGGACTCGAACTTCTGACCTTTGGAAGGGCAGGCAAAGCTCTTAACCACTGAGCTATCTCCCCAGCTCTTCTTTCTGTATCCAAAAGAGGGCACAAGACCTCATTGCAGATGGTTGTGAGCCATTATGTGGTTGCATGGAATTCAGTTCAGGAGGTTGGAAGAGCAGGCAATGTTCTTAACCACTGAGCCATCTCTCCAACCCGTTTTTCAACTTCTTGAACTAAACCAGGTTTACTCAATGTGGTGTGTGGATCATATCTGCATTCCACTAACATGTGGAGTACAGGGCTCTCCATGGACATATTGGCCGTTCGCGTACCTCATAGATGAAGTCTAGATAAATTGTTTGTCTGGCTTTAAATTGGTAAACCTTTTGCTGGTGTTTGTCGTCCTTTGGATGTCTTGGATGTGAGTTCTTCTTAAGGAACATGAACATGCCTGTATTTTCTTCTTCTAACCATCTTTCCTCATTCTGCTTGGTGGTGTCCCTGAAGCATGCAGGCTCATGCTGATAGAGCTGTGAGTCTTTATTATCCTAACAAAATGTTTTGCCTGATTCTGAGACAACAACGTGGGCCCTGGCTGTATGTGTCCACTTGGCCTCATCAACCTCAGCAGGCAATGCTCTTAACCACTGAGCCATCTCTCCTGCCTCTTCCTTCTGTTGCCAGTAGAGGGCACCAAACCTCCTTTTGAGAGCAATTATGTGATTTCCAGGAATCGAACTTCTGAACTTTGGAAGAGCAGGCAATGCTCTTAACCACTGAGCCATCTCTCCTGCCTCTCCCCTCTGTTGCCAGTAGAGGGCACCAAACCTCATTTTGAGAGCAACTATGTGATTCCCAGGAATCGAACTTCTGACCTTTGGAAGAGCAGGCAATGCTCTTAACCACTGAGCCATCTCTCCAACCCGTTTTTCAACTTCTTTTACTAAACCAGGTTTACTCAATGTGGTGTGTGGATCACATCTCCATTTCCCTCACACGTGGAGTACAGGGGTCTCCGTGGACCTATTGGCCGTTCGTGTACCTCATAGAGGAGGTCTAGATAAATTGTTTTTCTGGCTTAAAATTGGTACACCTTTTGCTGGTGTTTGTCGTCCTTTGGATGTCTTGGATGTGAGTTCTTCTTCAGGAACATGAACATGCCTGTATTTTCTTCTTCTAGTCATCTTGCCTTACTCTCCTTGGTGTTGTCTCTGAAGCACGCTGGCTCGTGGTGATAGAGCTGTGAGCCTTTAACATCCTAACAAAAGCTTTTGCCTCATTCAGTCACAACAACGCGGGCCCTGGCCCTTGGCCCTGACTCTATGTCTGTCTGTGGTCTCATCAAACTCAGCAGGCAATGCTCTTTACCACAGAGCCATCTCTCTTGCCTCTTCCTTGTGGTGCCACTAGAGGGCGCCAAACCTCCTTTTGAGAGCAATTATTTGGTAGCCAGGAATCGAACTTCTGACCTTCGGAAGGGCAGCCAATGTTCTTAACCACTGACCTATCTCTCCAGCTTTTCTTACTGTAGCCAAAAGAGGGCACAAGACCTCATGTCAGATGGTTGTGAATCATTATGTGGTTGCCTGCAATTGATTTCAGGAGGTTCTAAGAGCAGGCAATGCTCTTAAGCACTGAACCATCTCTCATGCCTCTTCTTTTTTGCCAGTAAAGGGCACCAAATCTACCTTTTGAGAGCAATTATGGGATTGCCAGGAATGGAACTTCTGACCTTTGGAAGGGCAGCCAAAACTCTTTTCCACTGAGCTAACACCCCAGCTCTTATTTTTGTATCCAAAAGAGGGCACAGGACCTCATTGCAGATGGTTGTGAGCCATTATGTGGTTGCCTGGAATTGAATTCAGGAGGTTGGAAGAGGAGGCAATGATCTTAACCACGGAGCCATCTCTCATGCCTCTTCCTTATGTTGCCAGTAGAGGGCACCAAACCTCCTTTTGAGAGCAATTATGTGATTTCCAGGAATCGAACTTCTGACCTTTGGAAGAGCAGGCAATGCTCTGAACCACTGAGCCGTCTCTCCAACCCGTTTTTCAACTTCTTTTACTAAACCAGCTTTAGTCAATGTGGTGTGTGGATCACATCTCCAGTTCCCTGACGTGTGGAGTACAGGGGTCTGCATGGACCTATTGGCCATTCATGTACCTCATAGAGGAGGTCTAGATAAATTGTTTCTCTGGCTTTAAATAGGTTAACATTTTGCTGGTGTTTGTAGTC
The DNA here is from genome assembly GCF_950005125.1 of Chionomys nivalis. Lineage (NCBI taxonomy): Eukaryota > Metazoa > Chordata > Mammalia > Rodentia > Cricetidae > Chionomys > Chionomys nivalis. The sequence continues at coordinate 95,032 of NW_026646986.1, read as the reverse complement.
CTTTGATTGTCTTGGATATGAGTTCTTCTTCAGGCACATGAACATGCCAATATTTTCTTCTTCTAGCCATCTTGCCTTACTCTCCTTGGTGTTGTCTCTGAAGCACGCTGGCTCATGGTGATAGAGCTGTGAGTCTTTAACATCCTAACAAGAGCTTTTGCCTCATTCAGTCACAACAACGTGGGCCCTGGCCCTGTGCCCCGACTCTATGTCTGTTCTTGGCCTCATCAAACTCAGCAGGCAAAGCTCTTTACCACAGAGCCATCTTTCCTGCCTCTTCCTTGTGGTGCCACTAGAGGGCGCCAAACCTCCTTTTGAGAGCAATTACGTGGTTCCCAGGAATCGAACTTCTGACCTTTGGAAGGGCAACCAATGCTCTTAACCACTGAGCTGTCTCTCCAGCTCTTCTTACTGTAGCCAAAAGAGGGCACAAGACCTCATGGCAGATGGTTGTGACCCGTTATGTGGTCGCCTGGAATTGAATTCAGGAGGTTGGAAGAGCAGGCAATTCTCTTAACCATTGAGCCATCTCTCTTGCACCTTCCTTCTGTTGCCAGTAGAGGGCACCAAACCTCCTTTTGAGAGCAATTATGTGGTTGCCAGGAATCGAACTTCTGACCTTTGGAAGGGCAGGCAAAGCTCTTAACCACTGAGCTATCTCCCCAGCTCTTCTTTCTGTATCCAAAAGAGGGCACAAGACCTCATTGCAGATGGTTGTGAGCCATTATGTGGTTGCCTGGAATTCAGTTCAGGAGGTTGGAAGAGCAGGCAATGTTCTTAACCACTGAGCCATCTCTCCAACCCGTTTTTCAACTTCTTGAACTAAACCAGGCTTACTCAATGTGGTGTGTGGATCATATCTGCATTCCACTAACATGTGGAGTACAGGGGTCTCCATGGACATATTGGTCGTTCGCGTACCTCATAGATGAAGTCTAGATAAATTGTTTGTCTGGCTTTAAATTGGTAAACCTTTTGCTGGTGTTTGTCGTCCTTTGGATGTCTTGGATGTGAGTTCTTCTTAAGGAACATGAACATGCCTGTATTTTCTTCTTCTAACCATCTTTCCTCATTCTGCTTGGTGGTGTCCCTGAAGCATGCAGGCTCATGCTGATAGAGCTGTGAGTCTTTATTATCCTAACAAAATGTGTTGCCTGATTCTGAGACAACAACGTGGGCCCTGGCTGTATGTGTCCACTTGGCCTCATCAACCTCAGCAGGCAATGCTCTTAACCACTGAGCCATCTCTCCTGCCTCTTCCTTCTGTTGCCAGTAGAGGGCACCAAACCTCCTTTTGAGAGCAATTATGTGATTTCCAGGAATCGAACTTCTGAACTTTGGAAGAGCAGGCAATGCTCTTAACCACTGAGCCATCTCTCCTGCCTCTCCCCTCTGTTGCCAGTAGAGGGCACCAAACCTCATTTTGAGAGCAACTATGTGATTCCCAGGAATCGAACTTCTGAACTTTGGAAGAGCAGGCAATGCTCTTAACCACTGAGCCATCTCTCCAACCCGTTTTTCAACTTCTTTTACTAAACCAGGTTTACTCAATGTGGTGTGTGGATCACATCTCCATTTCCCTAACATGTGGAGTACAGGGGTCTCCGTGGACCTATTGGCCGTTCGTGTACCTCATAGAGGAGGTCTAGATAAATTGTTTCTCTGGCTTAAAATTGGTACACCTTTTGCTGGTGTTTGTCGTCCTTTGGATGTCTTGGATGTGAGTTCTTCTTCAGGAACATGAACATGCCTGTATTTTCTTCTTCTAGTCATCTTGCCTTACTCTCCTTGGTGTTGTCTCTGAAGCACGCTGGCTCGTGGTGATAGAGCTGTGAGCCTTTAACATCCTAACAAAAGCTTTAGCCTCATTCAGTCACAACAACGCGGGCCCTGGCCCTTGGCCCTGACTCTATGTCTGTCTGTGGTCTCATCAAACTCAGCAGGCAATGCTCTTTACCACAGAGCCATCTCTCTTGCCTCTTCCTTGTGGTGCCACTAGAGGGCGCCAAACCTCCTTTTGAGAGCAATTATTTGGTAGCCAGGAATCGAACTTCTGACCTTCGGAAGGGCAGCCAATGTTCTTAACCACTGACCTATCTCTCCAGCTTTTCTTACTGTAGCCAAAAGAGGGCACAAGACCTCATGGCAGATGGTTGTGAATCATTATGTGGTTGCCTGCAATTGATTTCAGGAGGTTCTAAGAGCAGGCAATGCTCTTAAGCACTGAACCATCTCTCATGCCTCTTCTTTTTTGCCAGTAAAGGGCACCAAATCTACCTTTTGAGAGCAATTATGGGATTGCCAGGAATGGAACTTCTGACCTTTGGAAGGGCAGCCAAAGCTCTTTTCCACTGAGCTAACACCCCAGCTCTTATTTTTGTATCCAAAAGAGGGCACAGGACCTCATTGCAGATGGTTGTGAGCCATTATGTGGTTGCCTGGAATTGAATTCAGGAGGTTGGAAGAGGAGGCAATGATCTTAACCACGGAGCCATCTCTCATGCCTCTTCCTTATGTTGCCAGTAGAGGGCACCAAACCTCCTTTTGAGAGCAATTATGTGATTTCCAGGAATCGAACTTCTGACCTTTGGAAGAGCAGGCAGTGCTCTGAACCACTGAGCCGTCTCTCCAACCCGTTTTTCAACTTCTTTTACTAAACCAGCTTTAGTCAATGTGGTGTGTGGATCACATCTCCAGTTCCCTGACGTGTGGAGTACAGGGGTCTGCATGGACCTATTGGCCATTCATGTACCTCATAGAGGAGGTCTAGATAAATTATTTCTCTGGCTTTAAATAGGTTAACATTTTGCTGGTGTTTGTAGTCCTTTGATTGTCTTGGATATGAGTTCTTCTTCAGGCACATGAACATGCCAATATTTTCTTCTTCTAGCCATCTTGCCTTACTCTCCTTGGTGTTGTCTCTGAAGCACGCTGGCTCATGGTGATAGAGCTGTGAGTCTTTAACATCCTAACAAGAGCTTTTGCCTCATTCAGTCACAACAACGTGGGCCCTGGCCCTGTGCCCCGACTCTATGTCTGTTCTTGGCCTCATCAAACTCAGCAGGCAAAGCTCTTTACCACAGAGCCATCTTTCCTGCCTCTTCCTTGTGGTGCCACTAGAGGGCGCCAAACCTCCTTTTGAGAGCAATTACGTGGTTCCCAGGAATCGAACTTCTGTCCTTTGGAAGGGCAACCAATGCTCTTAACCACTGAGCTGTCTCTCCAGCTCTTCTTACTGTAGCCAAAAGAGGGCACAAGACCTCATGGCAGATGGTTGTGACCCGTTATGTGGTCGCCTGGAATTGAATTCAGGAGGTTGGAAGAGCAGGCAATTCTCTTAACCATTGAGCCATCTCTCTTGCACCTTCCTTCTGTTGCCAGTAGAGGGCACCAAACCTCCTTTTGAGAGCAATTATGTGGTTGCCAGGAATCGAACTTCTGACCTTTGGAAGGGCAGGCAAAGCTCTTAACCACTGAGCTATCTCCCCAGCTCTTCTTTCTGTATCCAAAAGAGGGCACAAGACCTCATTGCAGATGGTTGTGAGCCATTATGTGGTTGCCTGGAATTCAGTTCAGGAGGTTGGAAGAGCAGGCAATGTTCTTAACCACTGAGCCATCTCTCCAACCCGTTTTTCAACTTCTTGAACTAAACCAGGCTTACTCAATGTGGTGTGTGGATCATATCTGCATTCCACTAACATGTGGAGTACAGGGGTCTCCATGGACATATTGGCCGTTCGCGTACCTCATAGATGAAGTCTAGATAAATTGTTTGTCTGGCTTTAAATTGGTAAACCTTTTGCTGGTGTTTGTCGTCCTTTGGATGTCTTGGATGTGAGTTCTTCTTAAGGAACATGAACATGCCTGTATTTTCTTCTTCTAACCATCTTTCCTCATTCTGCTTGGTGGTGTCCCTGAAGCATGCAGGCTCATGCTGATAGAGCTGTGAGTCTTTATTATCCTAACAAAATGTGTTGCCTGATTCTGAGACAACAACGTGGGCCCTGGCTGTATGTGTCCACTTGGCCTCATCAACCTCAGCAGGCAATGCTCTTAACCACTGAGCCATCTCTCCTGCCTCTTCCTTCTGTTGCCAGTAGAGGGCACCAAACCTCCTTTTGAGAGCAATTATGTGATTTCCAGGAATCGAACTTCTGAACTTTGGAAGAGCAGGCAATGCTCTTAACCACTGAGCCATCTCTCCTGCCTCTCCCCTCTGTTGCCAGTAGAGGGCACCAAACCTCATTTTGAGAGCAACTATGTGATTCCCAGGAATCGAACTTCTGAACTTTGGAAGAGCAGGCAATGCTCTTAACCACTGAGCCATCTCTCCAACCCGTTTTTCAACTTCTTTTACTAAACCAGGTTTACTCAATGTGGTGTGTGGATCACATCTCCATTTCCCTAACATGTGGAGTACAGGGGTCTCCGTGGACCTATTGGCCGTTCGTGTACCTCATAGAGGAGGTCTAGATAAATTGTTTCTCTGGCTTAAAATTGGTACACCTTTTGCTGGTGTTTGTCGTCCTTTGGATGTCTTGGATGTGAGTTCTTCTTCAGGAACATGAACATGCCTGTATTTTCTTCTTCTAGTCATCTTGCCTTACTCTCCTTGGTGTTGTCTCTGAAGCACGCTGGCTCGTGGTGATAGAGCTGTGAGCCTTTAACATCCTAACAAAAGCTTTTGCCTCATTCAGTCACAACAACGCGGGCCCTGGCCCTTGGCCCTGACTCTATGTCTGTCTGTGGTCTCATCAAACTCAGCAGGCAATGCTCTTTACCACAGAGCCATCTCTCTTGCCTCTTCCTTGTGGTGCCACTAGAGGGCGCCAAACCTCCTTTTGAGAGCAATTATTTGGTAGCCAGGAATCGAACTTCTGACCTTCGGAAGGGCAGCCAATGTTCTTAACCACTGACCTATCTCTCCAGCTTTTCTTACTGTAGCCAAAAGAGGGCACAAGACCTCATGGCAGATGGTTGTGAATCATTATGTGGTTGCCTGCAATTGATTTCAGGAGGTTCTAAGAGCAGGCAATGCTCTTAAGCACTGAACCATCTCTCATGCCTCTTCTTTTTTGCCAGTAAAGGGCACCAAATCTACCTTTTGAGAGCAATTATGGGATTGCCAGGAATGGAACTTCTGACCTTTGGAAGGGCAGCCAAAGCTCTTTTCCACTGAGCTAACACCCCAGCTCTTATTTTTGTATCCAAAAGAGGGCACAGGACCTCATTGCAGATGGTTGTGAGCCATTATGTGGTTGCCTGGAATTGAATTCAGGAGGTTGGAAGAGGAGGCAATGATCTTAACCACGGAGCCATCTCTCATGCCTCTTCCTTATGTTGCCAGTAGAGGGCACCAAACCTCCTTTTGAGAGCAATTATGTGATTTCCAGGAATCGAACTTCTGACCTTTGGAAGAGCAGGCAGTGCTCTGAACCACTGAGCCGTCTCTCCAACCCGTTTTTCAACTTCTTTTACTAAACCAGCTTTAGTCAATGTGGTGTGTGGATCACATCTCCAGTTCCCTGACGTGTGGAGTACAGGGGTCTGCATGGACCTATTGGCCATTCATGTACCTCATAGAGGAGGTCTAGATAAATTGTTTCTCTGGCTTTAAATAGGTTAACATTTTGCTGGTGTTTGTAGTCCTTTGATTGTCTTGGATATGAGTTCTTCTTCAGGCACATGAACATGCCAATATTTTCTTCTTCTAGCCATCTTGCCTTACTCTCCTTGGTGTTGTCTCTGAAGCACGCTGGCTCATGGTGATAGAGCTGTGAGTCTTTAACATCCTAACAAGAGCTTTTGCCTCATTCAGTCACAACAACGTGGGCCCTGGCCCTGTGCCCCGACTCTATGTCTGTTCTTGGCCTCATCAAACTCAGCAGGCAAAGCTCTTTACCACAGAGCCATCTTTCCTGCCTCTTCCTTGTGGTGCCACTAGAGGGCGCCAAACCTCCTTTTGAGAGCAATTACGTGGTTCCCAGGAATCGAACTTCTGTCCTTTGGAAGGGCAACCAATGCTCTTAACCACTGAGCTGTCTCTCCAGCTCTTCTTACTGTAGCCAAAAGAGGGCACAAGACCTCATGGCAGATGGTTGTGACCCGTTATGTGGTCGCCTGGAATTGAATTCAGGAGGTTGGAAGAGCAGGCAATTCTCTTAACCATTGAGCCATCTCTCTTGCACCTTCCTTCTGTTGCCAGTAGAGGGCACCAAACCTCCTTTTGAGAGCAATTATGTGGTTGCCAGGAATCGAACTTCTGACCTTTGGAAGGGCAGGCAAAGCTCTTAACCACTGAGCTATCTCCCCAGCTCTTCTTTCTGTATCCAAAAGAGGGCACAAGACCTCATTGCAGATGGTTGTGAGCCATTATGTGGTTGCCTGGAATTCAGTTCAGGAGGTTGGAAGAGCAGGCAATGTTCTTAACCACTGAGCCATCTCTCCAACCCGTTTTTCAACTTCTTGAACTAAACCAGGCTTACTCAATGTGGTGTGTGGATCATATCTGCATTCCACTAACATGTGGAGTACAGGGGTCTCCATGGACATATTGGCCGTTCGCGTACCTCATAGATGAAGTCTAGATAAATTGTTTGTCTGGCTTTAAATTGGTAAACCTTTTGCTGGTGTTTGTCGTCCTTTGGATGTCTTGGATGTGAGTTCTTCTTAAGGAACATGAACATGCCTGTATTTTCTTCTTCTAACCATCTTTCCTCATTCTGCTTGGTGGTGTCCCTGAAGCATGCAGGCTCATGCTGATAGAGCTGTGAGTCTTTATTATCCTAACAAAATGTGTTGCCTGATTCTGAGACAACAACGTGGGCCCTGGCTGTATGTGTCCACTTGGCCTCATCAACCTCAGCAGGCAATGCTCTTAACCACTGAGCCATCTCTCCTGCCTCTTCCTTCTGTTGCCAGTAGAGGGCACCAAACCTCCTTTTGAGAGCAATTATGTGATTTCCAGGAATCGAACTTCTGAACTTTGGAAGAGCAGGCAATGCTCTTAACCACTGAGCCATCTCTCCTGCCTCTCCCCTCTGTTGCCAGTAGAGGGCACCAAACCTCATTTTGAGAGCAACTATGTGATTCCCAGGAATCGAACTTCTGAACTTTGGAAGAGCAGGCAATGCTCTTAACCACTGAGCCATCTCTCCAACCCGTTTTTCAACTTCTTTTACTAAACCAGGTTTACTCAATGTGGTGTGTGGATCACATCTCCATTTCCCTAACATGTGGAGTACAGGGGTCTCCGTGGACCTATTGGCCGTTCGTGTACCTCATAGAGGAGGTCTAGATAAATTGTTTCTCTGGCTTAAAATTGGTACACCTTTTGCTGGTGTTTGTCGTCCTTTGGATGTCTTGGATGTGAGTTCTTCTTCAGGAACATGAACATGCCTGTATTTTCTTCTTCTAGTCATCTTGCCTTACTCTCCTTGGTGTTGTCTCTGAAGCACGCTGGCTCGTGGTGATAGAGCTGTGAGCCTTTAACATCCTAACAAAAGCTTTTGCCTCATTCAGTCACAACAACGCGGGCCCTGGCCCTTGGCCCTGACTCTATGTCTGTCTGTGGTCTCATCAAACTCAGCAGGCAATGCTCTTTACCACAGAGCCATCTCTCTTGCCTCTTCCTTGTGGTGCCACTAGAGGGCGCCAAACCTCCTTTTGAGAGCAATTATTTGGTAGCCAGGAATCGAACTTCTGACCTTCGGAAGGGCAGCCAATGTTCTTAACCACTGACCTATCTCTCCAGCTTTTCTTACTGTAGCCAAAAGAGGGCACAAGACCTCATGGCAGATGGTTGTGAATCATTATGTGGTTGCCTGCAATTGATTTCAGGAGGTTCTAAGAGCAGGCAATGCTCTTAAGCACTGAACCATCTCTCATGCCTCTTCTTTTTTGCCAGTAAAGGGCACCAAATCTACCTTTTGAGAGCAATTATGGGATTGCCAGGAATGGAACTTCTGACCTTTGGAAGGGCAGCCAAAGCTCTTTTCCACTGAGCTAACACCCCAGCTCTTATTTTTGTATCCAAAAGAGGGCACAGGACCTCATTGCAGATGGTTGTGAGCCATTATGTGGTTGCCTGGAATTGAATTCAGGAGGTTGGAAGAGGAGGCAATGATCTTAACCACGGAGCCATCTCTCATGCCTCTTCCTTATGTTGCCAGTAGAGGGCACCAAACCTCCTTTTGAGAGCAATTATGTGATTTCCAGGAATCGAACTTCTGACCTTTGGAAGAGCAGGCAATGCTCTGAACCACTGAGCCGTCTCTCCAACCCGTTTTTCAACTTCTTTTACTAAACCAGCTTTAGTCAATGTGGTGTGTGGATCACATCTCCAGTTCCCTGACGTGTGGAGTACAGGGGTCTGCATGGACCTATTGGCCATTCATGTACCTCATAGAGGAGGTCTAGATAAATTGTTTCTCTGGCTTTAAATAGGTTAACATTTTGCTGGTGTTTGTAGTCCTTTGATTGTCTTGGATATGAGTTCTTCTTCAGGCACATGAACATGCCAATATTTTCTTCTTCTAGCCATCTTGCCTTACTCTCCTTGGTGTTGTCTCTGAAGCACGCTGGCTCATGGTGATAGAGCTGTGAGTCTTTAACATCCTAACAAGAGCTTTTGCCTCATTCAGTCACAACAACGTGGGCCCTGGCCCTGTGCCCCGACTCTATGTCTGTTCTTGGCCTCATCAAACTCAGCAGGCAAAGCTCTTTACCACAGAGCCATCTTTCCTGCCTCTTCCTTGTGGTGCCACTAGAGGGCGCCAAGCCTCCTTTTGAGAGCAATTACGTGGTTCCCAGGAATCGAACTTCTGACCTTTGGAAGGGCAACCAATGCTCTTAACCACTGAGCTGTCTCTCCAGCTCTTCTTACTGTAGCCAAAAGAGGGCACAAGACCTCATGGCAGATGGTTGTGACCCGTTATGTGGTCGCCTGGAATTGAATTCAGGAGGTTGGAAGAGCAGGCAATTCTCTTAACCATTGAGCCATCTCTCTTGCACCTTCCTTCTGTTGCCAGTAGAGGGCACCAAACCTCCTTTTGAGAGCAATTATGTGGTTGCCAGGAATCGAACTTCTGACCTTTGGAAGGGCAGGCAAAGCTCTTAACCACTGAGCTATCTCCCCAGCTCTTCTTTCTGTATCCAAAAGAGGGCACAAGACCTCATTGCAGATGGTTGTGAGCCATTATGTGGTTGCCTGGAATTCAGTTCAGGAGGTTGGAAGAGCAGGCAATGTTCTTAACCACTGAGCCATCTCTCCAACCCGTTTTTCAACTTCTTGAACTAAACCAGGCTTACTCAATGTGGTGTGTGGATCATATCTGCATTCCACTAACATGTGGAGTACAGGGGTCTCCATGGACATATTGGCCGTTCGCGTACCTCATAGATGAAGTCTAGATAAATTGTTTGTCTGGCTTTAAATTGGTAAACCTTTTGCTGGTGTTTGTCGTCCTTTGGATGTCTTGGATGTGAGTTCTTCTTAAGGAACATGAACATGCCTGTATTTTCTTCTTCTAACCATCTTTCCTCATTCTGCTTGGTGGTGTCCCTGAAGCATGCAGGCTCATGCTGATAGAGCTGTGAGTCTTTATTATCCTAACAAAATGTGTTGCCTGATTCTGAGACAACAACGTGGGCCCTGGCTGTATGTGTCCACTTGGCCTCATCAACCTCAGCAGGCAATGCTCTTAACCACTGAGCCATCTCTCCTGCCTCTTCCTTCTGTTGCCAGTAGAGGGCACCAAACCTCCTTTTGAGAGCAATTATGTGATTTCCAGGAATCGAACTTCTGAACTTTGGAAGAGCAGGCAATGCTCTTAACCACTGAGCCATCTCTCCTGCCTCTCCCCTCTGTTGCCAGTAGAGGGCACCAAACCTCATTTTGAGAGCAACTATGTGATTCCCAGGAATCGAACTTCTGAACTTTGGAAGAGCAGGCAATGCTCTTAACCACTGAGCCATCTCTCCAACCCGTTTTTCAACTTCTTTTACTAAACCAGGTTTACTCAATGTGGTGTGTGGATCACATCTCCATTTCCCTAACATGTGGAGTACAGGGGTCTCCGTGGACCTATTGGCCGTTCGTGTACCTCATAGAGGAGGTCTAGATAAATTGTTTCTCTGGCTTAAAATTGGTACACCTTTTGCTGGTGTTTGTCGTCCTTTGGATGTCTTGGATGTGAGTTCTTCTTCAGGAACATGAACATGCCTGTATTTTCTTCTTCTAGTCATCTTGCCTTACTCTCCTTGGTGTTGTCTCTGAAGCACGCTGGCTCGTGGTGATAGAGCTGTGAGCCTTTAACATCCTAACAAAAGCTTTTGCCTCATTCAGTCACAACAACGCGGGCCCTGGCCCTTGGCCCTGACTCTATGTCTGTCTGTGGTCTCATCAAACTCAGCAGGCAATGCTCTTTACCACAGAGCCATCTCTCTTGCCTCTTCCTTGTGGTGCCACTAGAGGGCGCCAAACCTCCTTTTGAGAGCAATTATTTGGTAGCCAGGAATCGAACTTCTGACCTTCGGAAGGGCAGCCAATGTTCTTAACCACTGACCTATCTCTCCAGCTTTTCTTACTGTAGCCAAAAGAGGGCACAAGACCTCATGGCAGATGGTTGTGAATCATTATGTGGTTGCCTGCAATTGATTTCAGGAGGTTCTAAGAGCAGGCAATGCTCTTAAGCACTGAACCATCTCTCATGCCTCTTCTTTTTTGCCAGTAAAGGGCACCAAATCTACCTTTTGAGAGCAATTATGGGATTGCCAGGAATGGAACTTCTGACCTTTGGAAGGGCAGCCAAAGCTCTTTTCCACTGAGCTAACACCCCAGCTCTTATTTTTGTATCCAAAAGAGGGCACAGGACCTCATTGCAGATGGTTGTGAGCCATTATGTGGTTGCCTGGAATTGAATTCAGGAGGTTGGAAGAGGAGGCAATGATCTTAACCACGGAGCCATCTCTCATGCCTCTTCCTTATGTTGCCAGTAGAGGGCACCAAACCTCCTTTTGAGAGCAATTATGTGATTTCCAGGAATCGAACTTCTGACCTTTGGAAGAGCAGGCAATGCTCTGAACCACTGAGCCGTCTCTCCAACCCGTTTTTCAACTTCTTTTACTAAACCAGCTTTAGTCAATGTGGTGTGTGGATCACATCTCCAGTTCCCTGACGTGTGGAGTACAGGGGTCTGCATGGACCTATTGGCCATTCATGTACCTCATAGAGGAGGTCTAGATAAATTGTTTCTCTGGCTTTAAATAGGTTAACATTTTGCTGGTGTTTGTAGTCCTTTGATTGTCTTGGATATGAGTTCTTCTTCAGGCACATGAACATGCCAATATTTTCTTCTTCTAGCCATCTTGCCTTACTCTCCTTGGTGTTGTCTCTGAAGCACGCTGGCTCATGGTGATAGAGCTGTGAGTCTTTAACATCCTAACAAGAGCTTTTGCCTCATTCAGTCACAACAACGTGGGCCCTGGCCCTGTGCCCCGACTCTATGTCTGTTCTTGGCCTCATCAAACTCAGCAGGCAAAGCTCTTTACCACAGAGCCATCTTTCCTGCCTCTTCCTTGTGGTGCCACTAGAGGGCGCCAAACCTCCTTTTGAGAGCAATTACGTGGTTCCCAGGAATCGAACTTCTGACCTTTGGAAGGGCAACCAATGCTCTTAACCACTGAGCTGTCTCTCCAGCTCTTCTTACTGTAGCCAAAAGAGGGCACAAGACCTCATGGCAGATGGTTGTGACCCGTTATGTGGTCGCCTGGAATTGAATTCAGGAGGTTGGAAGAGCAGGCAATTCTCTTAACCATTGAGCCATCTCTCTTGCACCTTCCTTCTGTTGCCAGTAGAGGGCACCAAACCTCCTTTTGAGAGCAATTATGTGGTTGCCAGGAATCGAACTTCTGACCTTTGGAAGGGCAGGCAAAGCTCTTAACCACTGAGCTATCTCCCCAGCTCTTCTTTCTGTATCCAAAAGAGGGCACAAGACCTCATTGCAGATGGTTGTGAGCCATTATGTGGTTGCCTGGAATTCAGTTCAGGAGGTTGGAAGAGCAGGCAATGTTCTTAACCACTGAGCCATCTCTCCAACCCGTTTTTCAACTTCTTGAACTAAACCAGGCTTACTCAATGTGGTGTGTGGATCATATCTGCATTCCACTAACATGTGGAGTACAGGGGTCTCCATGGACATATTGGCCGTTCGCGTACCTCATAGATGAAGTCTAGATAAATTGTTTGTCTGGCTTTAAATTGGTAAACCTTTTGCTGGTGTTTGTCGTCCTTTGGATGTCTTGGATGTGAGTTCTTCTTAAGGAACATGAACATGCCTGTATTTTCTTCTTCTAACCATCTTTCCTCATTCTGCTTGGTGGTGTCCCTGAAGCATGCAGGCTCATGCTGATAGAGCTGTGAGTCTTTATTATCCTAACAAAATGTGTTGCCTGATTCTGAGACAACAACGTGGGCCCTGGCTGTATGTGTCCACTTGGCCTCATCAACCTCAGCAGGCAATGCTCTTAACCACTGAGCCATCTCTCCTGCCTCTTCCTTCTGTTGCCAGTAGAGGGCACCAAACCTCCTTTTGAGAGCAATTATGTGATTTCCAGGAATCGAACTTCTGAACTTTGGAAGAGCAGGCAATGCTCTTAACCACTGAGCCATCTCTCCTGCCTCTCCCCTCTGTTGCCAGTAGAGGGCACCAAACCTCATTTTGAGAGCAACTATGTGATTCCCAGGAATCGAACTTCTGAACTTTGGAAGAGCAGGCAATGCTCTTAACCACTGAGCCATCTCTCCAACCCGTTTTTCAACTTCTTTTACTAAACCAGGTTTACTCAATGTGGTGTGTGGATCACATCTCCATTTCCCTAACATGTGGAGTACAGGGGTCTCCGTGGACCTATTGGCCGTTCGTGTACCTCATAGAGGAGGTCTAGATAAATTGTTTCTCTGGCTTAAAATTGGTACACCTTTTGCTGGTGTTTGTCGTCCTTTGGATGTCTTGGATGTGAGTTCTTCTTCAGGAACATGAACATGCCTGTATTTTCTTCTTCTAGTCATCTTGCCTTACTCTCCTTGGTGTTGTCTCTGAAGCACGCTGGCTCGTGGTGATAGAGCTGTGAGCCTTTAACATCCTAACAAAAGCTTTAGCCTCATTCAGTCACAACAACGCGGGCCCTGGCCCTTGGCCCTGACTCTATGTCTGTCTGTGGTCTCATCAAACTCAGCAGGCAATGCTCTTTACCACAGAGCCATCTCTCTTGCCTCTTCCTTGTGGTGCCACTAGAGGGCGCCAAACCTCCTTTTGAGAGCAATTATTTGGTAGCCAGGAATCGAACTTCTGACCTTCGGAAGGGCAGCCAATGTTCTTAACCACTGACCTATCTCTCCAGCTTTTCTTACTGTAGCCAAAAGAGGGCACAAGACCTCATGGCAGATGGTTGTGAATCATTATGTGGTTGCCTGCAATTGATTTCAGGAGGTTCTAAGAGCAGGCAATGCTCTTAAGCACTGAACCATCTCTCATGCCTCTTCTTTTTTGCCAGTAAAGGGCACCAAATCTACCTTTTGAGAGCAATTATGTGGTTCCCAGGAATCGAACTTCTGACCTTTGGAAGGGCAACCAATGCTCTTAACCACTGAGCTGTCTCTCCAGCTCTTCTTACTGTAGCCAAAAGAGGGCACAAGACCTCATGGCAGATGGTTGTGACCCATTATGTGGTCGCCTGGAATTGAATTCAGGAGGTTGGAAGTGCAGGCAATTCTCTTAACCATTGAGCCATCTCTCTTGCATCTTCCTTCCGTTGCCAGTAGAGGGCACCAAACCTCCTTTTGAGAGCAATTATGTGGTTGCCAGGACTCGAACTTCTGACCTTTGGAAGGGCAGGCAAAGCTCTTAACCACTGAGCTATCTCCCCAGCTCTTCTTTCTGTATCCAAAAGAGGGCACAAGACCTCATTGCAGATGGTTGTGAGCCATTATGTGGTTGCATGGAATTCAGTTCAGGAGGTTGGAAGAGCAGGCAATGTTCTTAACCACTGAGCCATCTCTCCAACCCGTTTTTCAACTTCTTGAACTAAACCAGGTTTACTCAATGTGGTGTGTGGATCATATCTGCATTCCACTAACATGTGGAGTACAGGGCTCTCCATGGACATATTGGCCGTTCGCGTACCTCATAGATGAAGTCTAGATAAATTGTTTGTCTGGCTTTAAATTGGTAAACCTTTTGCTGGTGTTTGTCGTCCTTTGGATGTCTTGGATGTGAGTTCTTCTTAAGGAACATGAACATGCCTGTATTTTCTTCTTCTAACCATCTTTCCTCATTCTGCTTGGTGGTGTCCCTGAAGCATGCAGGCTCATGCTGATAGAGCTGTGAGTCTTTATTATCCTAACAAAATGTTTTGCCTGATTCTGAGACAACAACGTGGGCCCTGGCTGTATGTGTCCACTTGGCCTCATCAACCTCAGCAGGCAATGCTCTTAACCACTGAGCCATCTCTCCTGCCTCTTCCTTCTGTTGCCAGTAGATGGCACCAAACCTCCTTTTGAGAGCAATTATGTGATTTCCAGGAATCGAACTTCTGAACTTTGGAAGAGCAGGCAATGCTCTTAACCACTGAGCCATCTCTCCTGCCTCTCCCCTCTGTTGCCAGTAGAGGGCACCAAACCTCATTTTGAGAGCAACTATGTGATTCCCAGGAATCGAACTTCTGACCTTTGGAAGAGCAGGCAATGCTCTTAACCACTGAGCCATCTCTCCAACCCGTTTTTCAACTTCTTTTACTAAACCAGGTTTACTCAATGTGGTGTGTGGATCACATCTCCATTTCCCTCACACGTGGAGTACAGGGGTCTCCGTGGACCTATTGGCCGTTCGTGTACCTCATAGAGGAGGTCTAGATAAATTGTTTTTCTGGCTTAAAATTGGTACACCTTTTGCTGGTGTTTGTCGTCCTTTGGATGTCTTGGATGTGAGTTCTTCTTCAGGAACATGAACATGCCTGTATTTTCTTCTTCTAGTCATCTTGCCTTACTCTCCTTGGTGTTGTCTCTGAAGCACGCTGGCTCGTGGTGATAGAGCTGTGAGCCTTTAACATCCTAACAAAAGCTTTTGCCTCATTCAGTCACAACAACGCGGGCCCTGGCCCTTGGCCCTGACTCTATGTCTGTCTGTGGTCTCATCAAACTCAGCAGGCAATGCTCTTTACCACAGAGCCATCTCTCTTGCCTCTTCCTTGTGGTGCCACTAGAGGGCGCCAAACCTCCTTTTGAGAGCAATTATTTGGTAGCCAGGAATCGAACTTCTGACCTTCGGAAGGGCAGCCAATGTTCTTAACCACTGACCTATCTCTCCAGCTTTTCTTACTGTAGCCAAAAGAGGGCACAAGACCTCATGGCAGATGGTTGTGAATCATTATGTGGTTGCCTGCAATTGATTTCAGGAGGTTCTAAGAGCAGGCAATGCTCTTAAGCACTGAACCATCTCTCATGCCTCTTCTTTTTTGCCAGTAAAGGGCACCAAATCTACCTTTTGAGAGCAATTATGGGATTGCCAGGAATGGAACTTCTGACCTTTGGAAGGGCAGCCAAAGCTCTTTTCCACTGAGCTAACACCCCAGCTCTTATTTTTGTATCCAAAAGAGGGCACAGGACCTCATTGCAGATGGTTGTGAGCCATTATGTGGTTGCCTGGAATTGAATTCAGGAGGTTGGAAGAGGAGGCAATGATCTTAACCACGGAGCCATCTCTCATGCCTCTTCCTTATGTTGCCAGTAGAGGGCACCAAACCTCCTTTTGAGAGCAATTATGTGATTTCCAGGAATCGAACTTCTGACCTTTGGAAGAGCAGGCAATGCTCTGAACCACTGAGCCGTCTCTCCAACCCGTTTTTCAACTTCTTTTACTAAACCAGCTTTAGTCAATGTGGTGTGTGGATCACATCTCCAGTTCCCTGACGTGTGGAGTACAGGGGTCTGCATGGACCTATTGGCCATTCATGTACCTCATAGAGGAGGTCTAGATAAATTGTTTCTCTGGCTTTAAATAGGTTAACATTTTGCTGGTGTTTGTAGTCCTTTGATTGTCTTGGATATGAGTTCTTCTTCAGGCACATGAACATGCCAATATTTTCTTCTTCTAGCCATCTTGCCTTACTCTCCTTGGTGTTGTCTCTGAAGCACGCTGGCTCATGGTGATAGAGCTGTGAGTCTTTAACATCCTAACAAGAGCTTTTGCCTCATTCAGTCACAACAACGTGGGCCCTGGCCCTGTGCCCCGACTCTATGTCTGTTCTTGGCCTCATCAAACTCAGCAGGCAAAGCTCTTTACCACAGAGCCATCTTTCCTGCCTCTTCCTTGTGGTGCCACTAGAGGGCGCCAAACCTCCTTTTGAGAGCAATTACGTGGTTCCCAGGAATCGAACTTCTGACCTTTGGAAGGGCAACCAATGCTCTTAACCACTGAGCTGTCTCTCCAGCTCTTCTTACTGTAGCCAAAAGAGGGCACAAGACCTCATGGCAGATGGTTGTGACCCGTTATGTGGTCGCCTGGAATTGAATTCAGGAGGTTGGAAGAGCAGGCAATTCTCTTAACCATTGAGCCATCTCTCTTGCACCTTCCTTCTGTTGCCAGTAGAGGGCACCAAGCCTCCTTTTGAGAGCAATTATGTGGTTGCCAGGAATCGAACTTCTGACCTTTGGAAGGGCAGGCAAAGCTCTTAACCACTGAGCTATCTCCCCAGCTCTTCTTTCTGTATCCAAAAGAGGGCACAAGACCTCATTGCAGATGGTTGTGAGCCATTATGTGGTTGCCTGGAATTCAGTTCAGGAGGTTGGAAGAGCAGGCAATGTTCTTAACCACTGAGCCATCTCTCCAACCCGTTTTTCAACTTCTTGAACTAAACCAGGCTTACTCAATGTGGTGTGTGGATCATATCTGCATTCCACTAACATGTGGAGTACAGGGGTCTCCATGGACATATTGGCCGTTCGCGTACCTCATAGATGAAGTCTAGATAAATTGTTTGTCTGGCTTTAAATTGGTAAACCTTTTGCTGGTGTTTGTCGTCCTTTGGATGTCTTGGATGTGAGTTCTTCTTAAGGAACATGAACATGCCTGTATTTTCTTCTTCTAACCATCTTTCCTCATTCTGCTTGGTGGTGTCCCTGAAGCATGCAGGCTCATGCTGATAGAGCTGTGAGTCTTTATTATCCTAACAAAATGTGTTGCCTGATTCTGAGACAACAACGTGGGCCCTGGCTGTATGTGTCCACTTGGCCTCATCAACCTCAGCAGGCAATGCTCTTAACCACTGAGCCATCTCTCCTGCCTCTTCCTTCTGTTGCCAGTAGAGGGCACCAAACCTCCTTTTGAGAGCAATTATGTGATTTCCAGGAATCGAACTTCTGAACTTTGGAAGAGCAGGCAATGCTCTTAACCACTGAGCCATCTCTCCTGCCTCTCCCCTCTGTTGCCAGTAGAGGGCACCAAACCTCATTTTGAGAGCAACTATGTGATTCCCAGGAATCGAACTTCTGAACTTTGGAAGAGCAGGCAATGCTCTTAACCACTGAGCCATCTCTCCAACCCGTTTTTCAACTTCTTTTACTAAACCAGGTTTACTCAATGTGGTGTGTGGATCACATCTCCATTTCCCTAACATGTGGAGTACAGGGGTCTCCGTGGACCTATTGGCCGTTCGTGTACCTCATAGAGGAGGTCTAGATAAATTGTTTCTCTGGCTTAAAATTGGTACACCTTTTGCTGGTGTTTGTCGTCCTTTGAATGTCTTGGATGTGAGTTCTTCTTCAGGAACATGAACATGCCTGTATTTTCTTCTTCTAGTCATCTTGCCTTACTCTCCTTGGTGTTGTCTCTGAAGCACGCTGGCTCGTGGTGATAGAGCTGTGAGCCTTTAACATCCTAACAAAAGCTTTAGCCTCATTCAGTCACAACAACGCGGGCCCTGGCCCTTGGCCCTGACTCTATGTCTGTCTGTGGTCTCATCAAACTCAGCAGGCAATGCTCTTTACCACAGAGCCATCTCTCTTGCCTCTTCCTTGTGGTGCCACTAGAGGGCGCCAAACCTCCTTTTGAGAGCAATTATTTGGTAGCCAGGAATCGAACTTCTGACCTTCGGAAGGGCAGCCTATGTTCTTAACCACTGACCTATCTCTCCAGCTTTTCTTACTGTAGCCAAAAGAGGGCACAAGACCTCATGGCAGATGGTTGTGAATCATTATGTGGTTGCCTGCAATTGATTTCAGGAGGTTCTAAGAGCAGGCAATGCTCTTAAGCACTGAACCATCTCTCATGCCTCTTCTTTTTTGCCAGTAAAGGGCACCAAATCTACCTTTTGAGAGCAATTATGGGATTGCCAGGAATGGAACTTCTGACCTTTGGAAGGGCAGCCAAAGCTCTTTTCCACTGAGCTAACACCCCAGCTCTTATTTTTGTATCCAAAAGAGGGCACAGGACCTCATTGCAGATGGTTGTGAGCCATTATGTGGTTGCCTGGAATTGAATTCAGGAGGTTGGAAGAGGAGGCAATGATCTTAACCACGGAGCCATCTCTCATGCCTCTTCCTTATGTTGCCAGTAGAGGGCACCAAACCTCCTTTTGAGAGCAATTATGTGATTTCCAGGAATCGAACTTCTGACCTTTGGAAGAGCAGGCAATGCTCTGAACCACTGAGCCGTCTCTCCAACCCGTTTTTCAACTTCTTTTACTAAACCAGCTTTAGTCAATGTGGTGTGTGGATCACATCTCCAGTTTCCTGACGTGTGGAGTACAGGGGTCTGCATGGACCTATTGGCCATTCATGTACCTCATAGAGGAGGTCTAGATAAATTGTTTCTCTGGCTTTAAATAGGTTAACATTTTGCTGGTGTTTGTAGTCCTTTGATTGTCTTGGATATGAGTTCTTCTTCAGGCACATGAACATGCCAATATTTTCTTCTTCTAGCCATCTTGCCTTACTCTCCTTGGTGTTGTCTCTGAAGCACGCTGGCTCATGGTGATAGAGCTGTGAGTCTTTAACATCCTAACAAGAGCTTTTGCCTCATTCAGTCACAACAACGTGGGCCCTGGCCCTGTGCCCCGACTCTATGTCTGTTCTTGGCCTCATCAAACTCAGCAGGCAAAGCTCTTTACCACAGAGCCATCTTTCCTGCCTCTTCCTTGTGGTGCCACTAGAGGGCGCCAAACCTCCTTTTGAGAGCAATTACGTGGTTCCCAGGAATCGAACTTCTGACCTTTGGAAGGGCAACCAATGCTCTTAACCACTGAGCTGTCTCTCCAGCTCTTCTTACTGTAGCCAAAAGAGGGCACAAGACCTCATGGCAGATGGTTGTGACCCGTTATGTGGTCGCCTGGAATTGAATTCAGGAGGTTGGAAGAGCAGGCAATTCTCTTAACCATTGAGCCATCTCTCTTGCACCTTCCTTCTGTTGCCAGTAGAGGGCACCACACCTCCTTTTGAGAGCAATTATGTGGTTGCCAGGAATCGAACTTCTGACCTTTGGAAGGGCAGGCAAAGCTCTTAACCACTGAGCTATCTCCCCAGCTCTTCTTTCTGTATCCAAAAGAGGGCACAAGACCTCATTGCAGATGGTTGTGAGCCATTATGTGGTTGCCTGGAATTCAGTTCAGGAGGTTGGAAGAGCAGGCAATGTTCTTAACCACTGAGCCATCTCTCCAACCCGTTTTTCAACTTCTTGAACTAAACCAGGCTTACTCAATGTGGTGTGTGGATCATATCTGCATTCCACTAACATGTGGAGTACAGGGGTCTCCATGGACATATTGGCCGTTCGCGTACCTCATAGATGAAGTCTAGATAAATTGTTTGTCTGGCTTTAAATTGGTAAACCTTTTGCTGGTGTTTGTCGTCCTTTGGATGTCTTGGATGTGAGTTCTTCTTAAGGAACATGAACATGCCTGTATTTTCTTCTTCTAACCATCTTTCCTCATTCTGCTTGGTGGTGTCCCTGAAGCATGCAGGCTCATGCTGATAGAGCTGTGAGTCTTTATTATCCTAACAAAATGTGTTGCCTGATTCTGAGACAACAACGTGGGCCCTGGCTGTATGTGTCCACTTGGCCTCATCAACCTCAGCAGGCAATGCTCTTAACCACTGAGCCATCTCTCCTGCCTCTTCCTTCTGTTGCCAGTAGAGGGCACCAAACCTCCTTTTGAGAGCAATTATGTGATTTCCAGGAATCGAACTTCTGAACTTTGGAAGAGCAGGCAATGCTCTTAACCACTGAGCCATCTCTCCTGCCTCTCCCCGCTGTTGCCAGTAGAGGGCACCAAACCTCATTTTGAGAGCAACTATGTGATTCCCAGGAATCGAACTTCTGAACTTTAGAAGAGCAGGCAATGCTCTTAACCACTGAGCCATCTCTCCAACCCGTTTTTCAACTTCTTTTACTAAACCAGGTTTACTCAATGTGGTGTGTGGATCACATCTCCATTTCCCTAACATGTGGAGTACAGGGGTCTCCGTGGACCTATTGGCCGTTCGTGTACCTCATAGAGGAGGTCTAGATAAATTGTTTCTCTGGCTTAAAATTGGTACACCTTTTGCTGGTGTTTGTCGTCCTTTGGATGTCTTGGATGTGAGTTCTTCTTCAGGAACATGAACATGCCTGTATTTTCTTCTTCTAGTCATCTTGCCTTACTCTCCTTGGTGTTGTCTCTGAAGCACGCTGGCTCGTGGTGATAGAGCTGTGAGCCTTTAACATCCTAACAAAAGCTTTAGCCTCATTCAGTCACAACAACGCAGGCCCTGGCCCTTGGCCCTGACTCTATGTCTGTCTGTGGTCTCATCAAACTCAGCAGGCAATGCTCTTTACCACAGAGCCATCTCTCTTGCCTCTTCCTTGTGGTGCCACTAGAGGGCGCCAAACCTCCTTTTGAGAGCAATTATTTGGTAGCCAGGAATCGAACTTCTGACCTTCGGAAGGGCAGCCTATGTTCTTAACCACTGACCTATCTCTCCAGCTTTTCTTACTGTAGCCAAAAGAGGGCACAAGACCTCATGGCAGATGGTTGTGAATCATTATGTGGTTGCCTGCAATTGATTTCAGGAGGTTCTAAGAGCAGGCAATGCTCTTAAGCACTGAACCATCTCTCATGCCTCTTCTTTTTGGCCAGTAAAGGGCACCAAATCTACCTTTTGAGAGCAATTATGGGATTGCCAGGAATGGAACTTCTGACCTTTGGAAGGGCAGCCAAAGCTCTTTTCCACTGAGCTAACACCCCAGCTCTTATTTTTGTATCCAAAAGAGGGCACAGGACCTCATTGCAGATGGTTGTGAGCCATTATGTGGTTGCCTGGAATTGAATTCAGGAGGTTGGAAGAGGAGGCAATGATCTTAACCACGGAGCCATCTCTCATGCCTCTTCCTTATGTTGCCAGTAGAGGGCACCAAACCTCCTTTTGAGAGCAATTATGTGATTTCCAGGAATCGAACTTCTGACCTTTGGAAGAGCAGGCAATGCTCTGAACCACTGAGCCGTCTCTCCAACCCGTTTTTCAACTTCTTTTACTAAACCAGCTTTAGTCAATGTGGTGTGTGGATCACATCTCCAGTTCCCTGACGTGTGGAGTACAGGGGTCTGCATGGACCTATTGGCCATTCATGTACCTCATAGAGGAGGTCTAGATAAATTGTTTCTCTGGCTTTAAATAGGTTAACATTTTGCTGGTGTTTGTAGTCCTTTGATTGTCTTGGATATGAGTTCTTCTTCAGGCACATGAACATGCCAATATTTTCTTCTTCTAGCCATCTTGCCTTACTCTCCTTGGTGTTGTCTCTGAAGCACGCTGGCTCATGGTGATAGAGCTGTGAGTCTTTAACATCCTAACAAGAGCTTTTGCCTCATTCAGTCACAACAACGTGGGCCCTGGCCCTGTGCCCCGACTCTATGTCTGTTCTTGGCCTCATCAAACTCAGCAGGCAAAGCTCTTTACCACAGAGCCATCTTTCCTGCCTCTTCTTTGTGGTGCCACTAGAGGGCGCCAAACCTCCTTTTGAGAGCAATTACGTGGTTCCCAGGAATCGAACTTCTGTCCTTTGGAAGGGCAACCAATGCTCTTAACCACTGAGCTGTCTCTCCAGCTCTTCTTACTGTAGCCAAAAGAGGGCACAAGACCTCATGGCAGATGGTTGTGACCCGTTATGTGGTCGCCTGGAATTGAATTCAGGAGGTTGGAAGAGCAGGCAATTCTCTTAACCATTGAGCCATCTCTCTTGCACCTTCCTTCTGTTGCCAGTAGAGGGCACCAAACCTCCTTTTGAGAGCAATTATGTGGTTGCCAGGAATCGAACTTCTGACCTTTGGAAGGGCAGGCAAAGCTCTTAACCACTGAGCTATCTCCCCAGCTCTTCTTTCTGTATCCAAAAGAGGGCACAAGACCTCATTGCAGATGGTTGTGAGCCATTATGTGGTTGCCTGGAATTCAGTTCAGGAGGTTGGAAGAGCAGGCAATGTTCTTAACCACTGAGCCATCTCTCCAACCCGTTTTTCAACTTCTTGAACTAAACCAGGCTTACTCAATGTGGTGTGTGGATCATATCTGCATTCCACTAACATGTGGAGTACAGGGGTCTCCATGGACATATTGGCCGTTCGCGTACCTCATAGATGAAGTCTAGATAAATTGTTTGTCTGGCTTTAAATTGGTAAACCTTTTGCTGGTGTTTGTCGTCCTTTGGATGTCTTGGATGTGAGTTCTTCTTAAGGAACATGAACATGCCTGTATTTTCTTCTTCTAACCATCTTTCCTCATTCTGCTTGGTGGTGTCCCTGAAGCATGCAGGCTCATGCTGATAGAGCTGTGAGTCTTTATTATCCTAACAAAATGTGTTGCCTGATTCTGAGACAACAACGTGGGCCCTGGCTGTATGTGTCCACTTGGCCTCATCAACCTCAGCAGGCAATGCTCTTAACCACTGAGCCATCTCTCCTGCCTCTTCCTTCTGTTGCCAGTAGAGGGCACCAAACCTCCTTTTGAGAGCAATTATGTGATTTCCAGGAATCGAACTTCTGAACTTTGGAAGAGCAGGCAATGCTCTTAACCACTGAGCCATCTCTCCTGCCTCTCCCCTCTGTTGCCAGTAGAGGGCACCAAACCTCATTTTGAGAGCAACTATGTGATTCCCAGGAATCGAACTTCTGAACTTTGGAAGAGCAGGCAATGCTCTTAACCACTGAGCCATCTCTCCAACCCGTTTTTCAACTTCTTTTACTAAACCAGGTTTACTCAATGTGGTGTGTGGATCACATCTCCATTTCCCTAACATGTGGAGTACAGGGGTCTCCGTGGACCTATTGGCCGTTTGTGTACCTCATAGAGGAGGTCTAGATAAATTGTTTCTCTGGCTTAAAATTGGTACACCTTTTGCTGGTGTTTGTCGTCCTTTGGATGTCTTGGATGTGAGTTCTTCTTCAGGAACATGAACATGCCTGTATTTTCTTCTTCTAGTCATCTTGCCTTACTCTCCTTGGTGTTGTCTCTGAAGCACGCTGGCTCGTGGTGATAGAGCTGTGAGCCTTTAACATCCTAACAAAAGCTTTTGCCTCATTCAGTCACAACAACGCGGGCCCTGGCCCTTGGCCCTGACTCTATGTCTGTCTGTGGTCTCATCAAACTCAGCAGGCAATGCTCTTTACCACAGAGCCATCTCTCTTGCCTCTTCCTTGTGGTGCCACTAGAGGGCGCCAAACCTCCTTTTGAGAGCAATTATTTGGTAGCCAGGAATCGAACTTCTGACCTTCGGAAGGGCAGCCAATGTTCTTAACCACTGACCTATCTCTCCAGCTTTTCTTACTGTAGCCAAAAGAGGGCACAAGACCTCATGGCAGATGGTTGTGAATCATTATGTGGTTGCCTGCAATTGATTTCAGGAGGTTCTAAGAGCAGGCAATGCTCTTAAGCACTGAACCATCTCTCATGCCTCTTCTTTTTGGCCAGTAAAGGGCACCAAATCTACCTTTTGAGAGCAATTATGGGATTGCCAGGAATGGAACTTCTGACCTTTGGAAGGGCAGCCAAAGCTCTTTTCCACTGAGCTAACACCCCAGCTCTTATTTTTGTATCCAAAAGAGGGCACAGGACCTCATTGCAGATGGTTGTGAGCCATTATGTGGTTGCCTGGAATTGAATTCAGGAGGTTGGAAGAGGAGGCAATGATCTTAACCACGGAGCCATCTCTCATGCCTCTTCCTTATGTTGCCAGTAGAGGGCACCAAACCTCCTTTTGAGAGCAATTATGTGATTTCCAGGAATCGAACTTCTGACCTTTGGAAGAGCAGGCAATGCTCTTAACCACTGAGCCGTCTCTCCAACCCGTTTTTCAACTTCTTTTACTAAACCAGCTTTAGTCAATGTGGTGTGTGGATCACATCTCCAGTTCCCTGACGTGTGGAGTACAGGGGTCTGCATGGACCTATTGGCCATTCATGTACCTCATAGAGGAGGTCTAGATAAATTGTTTCTCTGGCTTTAAATAGGTTAACATTTTGCTGGTGTTTGTAGTCCTTTGATTGTCTTGGATATGAGTTCTTCTTCAGGCACATGAACATGCCAATATTTTCTTCTTCTAGCCATCTTGCCTTACTCTCCTTGGTGTTGTCTCTGAAGCACGCTGGCTCATGGTGATAGAGCTGTGAGTCTTTAACATCCTAACAAGAGCTTTTGCCTCATTCAGTCACAACAACGTGGGCCCTGGCCCTGTGCCCCGACTCTATGTCTGTTCTTGGCCTCATCAAACTCAGCAGGCAAAGCTCTTTACCACAGAGCCATCTTTCCTGCCTCTTCCTTGTGGTGCCACTAGAGGGCGCCAAACCTCCTTTTGAGAGCAATTACGTGGTTCCCAGGAATCGAACTTCTGACCTTTGGAAGGGCAACCAATGCTCTTAACCACTGAGCTGTCTCTCCAGCTCTTCTTACTGTAGCCAAAAGAGGGCACAAGACCTCATGGCAGATGGTTGTGACCCGTTATGTGGTCGCCTGGAATTGAATTCAGGAGGTTGGAAGAGCAGGCAATTCTCTTAACCATTGAGCCATCTCTCTTGCACCTTCCTTCTGTTGCCAGTAGAGGGCACCAAACCTCCTTTTGAGAGCAATTATGTGGTTGCCAGGAATCGAACTTCTGACCTTTGGAAGGGCAGGCAAAGCTCTTAACCACTGAGCTATCTCCCCAGCTCTTCTTTCTGTATCCAAAAGAGGGCACAAGACCTCATTGCAGATGGTTGTGAGCCATTATGTGGTTGCCTGGAATTCAGTTCAGGAGGTTGGAAGAGCAGGCAATGTTCTTAACCACTGAGCCATCTCTCCAACCCGTTTTTCAACTTCTTGAACTAAACCAGGCTTACTCAATGTGGTGTGTGGATCATATCTGCATTCCACTAACATGTGGAGTACAGGGGTCTCCATGGACATATTGGCCGTTCGCGTACCTCATAGATGAAGTCTAGATAAATTGTTTGTCTGGCTTTAAATTGGTAAACCTTTTGCTGGTGTTTGTCGTCCTTTGGATGTCTTGGATGTGAGTTCTTCTTAAGGAACATGAACATGCCTGTATTTTCTTCTTCTAACCATCTTTCCTCATTCTGCTTGGTGGTGTCCCTGAAGCATGCAGGCTCATGCTGATAGAGCTGTGAGTCTTTATTATCCTAACAAAATGTGTTGCCTGATTCTGAGACAACAACGTGGGCCCTGGCTGTATGTGTCCACTTGGCCTCATCAACCTCAGCAGGCAATGCTCTTAACCACTGAGCCATCTCTCCTGCCTCTTCCTTCTGTTGCCAGTAGAGGGCACCAAACCTCCTTTTGAGAGCAATTATGTGATTTCCAGGAATCGAACTTCTGAACTTTGGAAGAGCAGGCAATGCTCTTAACCACTGAGCCATCTCTCCTGCCTCTCCCCTCTGTTGCCAGTAGAGGGCACCAAACCTCATTTTGAGAGCAACTATGTGATTCCCAGGAATCGAACTTCTGAACTTTGGAAGAGCAGGCAATGCTCTTAACCACTGAGCCATCTCTCCAACCCGTTTTTCAACTTCTTTTACTAAACCAGGTTTACTCAATGTGGTGTGTGGATCACATCTCCATTTCCCTAACATGTGGAGTACAGGGGTCTCCGTGGACCTATTGGCCGTTCGTGTACCTCATAGAGGAGGTCTAGATAAATTGTTTCTCTGGCTTAAAATTGGTACACCTTTTGCTGGTGTTTGTCGTCCTTTGGATGTCTTGGATGTGAGTTCTTCTTCAGGAACATGAACATGCCTGTATTTTCTTCTTCTAGTCATCTTGTCTTACTCTCCTTGGTGTTGTCTCTGAAGCACGCTGGCTCGTGGTGATAGAGCTGTGAGCCTTTAACATCCTAACAAAAGCTTTTGCCTCATTCAGTCACAACAACGCGGGCCCTGGCCCTTGGCCCTGACTCTATGTCTGTCTGTGGTCTCATCAAACTCAGCAGGCAATGCTCTTTACCACAGAGTCATCTCTCTTGCCTCTTCCTTGTGGTGCCACTAGAGGGCGCCAAACCTCCTTTTGAGAGCAATTATTTGGTAGCCAGGAATCGAACTTCTGACCTTCGGAAGGGCAGCCAATGTTCTTAACCACTGACCTATCTCTCCAGCTTTTCTTACTGTAGCCAAAAGAGGGCACAAGACCTCATGGCAGATGGTTGTGAATCATTATGTGGTTGCCTGCAATTGATTTCAGGAGGTTCTAAGAGCAGGCAATGCTCTTAAGCACTGAACCATCTCTCATGCCTCTTCTTTTTTGCCAGTAAAGGGCACCAAATCTACCTTTTGAGAGCAATTATGGGATTGCCAGGAATGGAACTTCTGACCTTTGGAAGGGCAGCCAAAGCTCTTATCCACTGAGCTAACACCCCAGCTCTTATTTTTGTATCCAAAAGAGGGCACAGGACCTCATTGCAGATGGTTGTGAGCCATTATGTGGTTGCCTGGAATTGAATTCAGGAGGTTGGAAGAGGAGGCAATGATCTTAACCACGGAGCCATCTCTCATGCCTCTTCCTTATGTTGCCAGTAGAGGGCACCAAACCTCCTTTTGAGAGCAATTATGTGATTTCCAGGAATCGAACTTCTGACCTTTGGAAGAGCAGGCAATGCTCTTAACCACTGAGCCGTCTCTCCAACCCGTTTTTCAACTTCTTTTACTAAACCAGCTTTAGTCAATGTGGTGTGTGGATCACATCTCCAGTTCCCTGACGTGTGGAGTACAGGGGTCTGCATGGACCTATTGGCCATTCATGTACCTCATAGAGGAGGTCTAGATAAATTGTTTCTCTGGCTTTAAATAGGTTAACATTTTGCTGGTGTTTGTAGTCCTTTGATTGTCTTGGATATGAGTTCTTCTTCAGGCACATGAACATGCCAATATTTTCTTCTTCTAGCCATCTTGCCTTACTCTCCTTGGTGTTGTCTCTGAAGCACGCTGGCTCATGGTGATAGAGCTGTGAGTCTTTAACATCCTAACAAGAGCTTTTGCCTCATTCAGTCACAACAACGTGGGCCCTGGCCCTGTGCCCCGACTCTATGTCTGTTCTTGGCCTCATCAAACTCAGCAGGCAAAGCTCTTTACCACAGAGCCATCTTTCCTGCCTCTTCCTTGTGGTGCCACTAGAGGGCGCCAAACCTCCTTTTGAGAGCAATTACGTGGTTCCCAGGAATCGAACTTCTGACCTTTGGAAGGGCAACCAATGCTCTTAACCACTGAGCTGTCTCTCCAGCTCTTCTTACTGTAGCCAAAAGAGGGCACAAGACCTCATGGCAGATGGTTGTGACCCGTTATGTGGTCGCCTGGAATTGAATTCAGGAGGTTGGAAGAGCAGGCAATTCTCTTAACCATTGAGCCATCTCTCTTGCACCTTCCTTCTGTTGCCAGTAGAGGGCACCAAACCTCCTTTTGAGAGCAATTATGTGGTTGCCAGGAATCGAACTTCTGACCTTTGGAAGGGCAGGCAAAGCTCTTAACCACTGAGCTATCTCCCCAGCTCTTCTTTCTGTATCCAAAAGAGGGCACAAGACCTCATTGCAGATGGTTGTGAGCCATTATGTGGTTGCCTGGAATTCAGTTCAGGAGGTTGGAAGAGCAGGCAATGTTCTTAACCACTGAGCCATCTCTCCAACCCGTTTTTCAACTTCTTGAACTAAACCAGGCTTACTCAATGTGGTGTGTGGATCATATCTGCATTCCACTAACATGTGGAGTACAGGGGTCTCCATGGACATATTGGCCGTTCGCGTACCTCATAGATGAAGTCTAGATAAATTGTTTGTCTGGCTTTAAATTGGTAAACCTTTTGCTGGTGTTTGTCGTCCTTTGGATGTCTTGGATGTGAGTTCTTCTTAAGGAACATGAACATGCCTGTATTTTCTTCTTCTAACCATCTTTCCTCATTCTGCTTGGTGGTGTCCCTGAAGCATGCAGGCTCATGCTGATAGAGCTGTGAGTCTTTATTATCCTAACAAAATGTGTTGCCTGATTCTGAGACAACAACGTGGGCCCTGGCTGTATGTGTCCACTTGGCCTCATCAACCTCAGCAGGCAATGCTCTTAACCACTGAGCCATCTCTCCTGCCTCTTCCTTCTGTTGCCAGTAGAGGGCACCAAACCTCCTTTTGAGAGCAATTATGTGATTTCCAGGAATCGAACTTCTGAACTTTGGAAGAGCAGGCAATGCTCTTAACCACTGAGCCATCTCTCCTGCCTCTCCCCTCTGTTGCCAGTAGAGGGCACCAAACCTCATTTTGAGAGCAACTATGTGATTCCCAGGAATCGAACTTCTGAACTTTGGAAGAGCAGGCAATGCTCTTAACCACTGAGCCATCTCTCCAACCCGTTTTTCAACTTCTTTTACTAAACCAGGTTTACTCAATGTGGTGTGTGGATCACATCTCCATTTCCCTAACATGTGGAGTACAGGGGTCTCCGTGGACCTATTGGCCGTTCGTGTACCTCATAGAGGAGGTCTAGATAAATTGTTTCTCTGGCTTAAAATTGGTACACCTTTTGCTGGTG
The DNA here is from genome assembly GCF_950005125.1 of Chionomys nivalis. Classification (NCBI taxonomy): domain Eukaryota; kingdom Metazoa; phylum Chordata; class Mammalia; order Rodentia; family Cricetidae; genus Chionomys; species Chionomys nivalis. The sequence continues at coordinate 65,956 of NW_026646986.1, read as the reverse complement.
TTTGTCGTCCTTTGGATGTCTTGGATGTGAGTTCTTCTTCAGGAACATGAACATGCCTGTATTTTCTTCTTCTAGTCATCTTGCCTTACTCTCCTTGGTGTTGTCTCTGAAGCACGCTGGCTCGTGGTGATAGAGCTGTGAGCCTTTAACATCCTAACAAAAGCTTTTGCCTCATTCAGTCACAACAACGCGGGCCCTGGCCCTTGGCCCTGACTCTATGTCTGTCTGTGGTCTCATCAAACTCAGCAGGCAATGCTCTTTACCACAGAGCCATCTCTCTTGCCTCTTCCTTGTGGTGCCACTAGAGGGCGCCAAACCTCCTTTTGAGAGCAATTATTTGGTAGCCAGGAATCGAACTTCTGACCTTCGGAAGGGCAGCCAATGTTCTTAACCACTGACCTATCTCTCCAGCTTTTCTTACTGTAGCCAAAAGAGGGCACAAGACCTCATGGCAGATGGTTGTGAATCATTATGTGGTTGCCTGCAATTGATTTCAGGAGGTTCTAAGAGCAGGCAATGCTCTTAAGCACTGAACCATCTCTCATGCCTCTTCTTTTTTGCCAGTAAAGGGCACCAAATCTACCTTTTGAGAGCAATTATGGGATTGCCAGGAATGGAACTTCTGACCTTTGGAAGGGCAGCCAAAGCTCTTTTCCACTGAGCTAACACCCCAGCTCTTATTTTTGTATCCAAAAGAGGGCACAGGACCTCATTGCAGATGGTTGTGAGCCATTATGTGGTTGCCTGGAATTGAATTCAGGAGGTTGGAAGAGGAGGCAATGATCTTAACCACGGAGCCATCTCTCATGCCTCTTCCTTATGTTGCCAGTAGAGGGCACCAAACCTCCTTTTGAGAGCAATTATGTGATTTCCAGGAATCGAACTTCTGACCTTTGGAAGAGCAGGCAATGCTCTGAACCACTGAGCCGTCTCTCCAACCCGTTTTTCAACTTCTTTTACTAAACCAGCTTTAGTCAATGTGGTGTGTGGATCACATCTCCAGTTCCCTGACGTGTGGAGTACAGGGGTCTGCATGGACCTATTGGCCATTCATGTACCTCATAGAGGAGGTCTAGATAAATTGTTTCTCTGGCTTTAAATAGGTTAACATTTTGCTGGTGTTTGTAGTCCTTTGATTGTCTTGGATATGAGTTCTTCTTCAGGCACATGAACATGCCAATATTTTCTTCTTCTAGCCATCTTGCCTTACTCTCCTTGGTGTTGTCTCTGAAGCACGCTGGCTCATGGTGATAGAGCTGTGAGTCTTTAACATCCTAACAAGAGCTTTTGCCTCATTCAGTCACAACAACGTGGGCCCTGGCCCTGTGCCCCGACTCTATGTCTGTTCTTGGCCTCATCAAACTCAGCAGGCAAAGCTCTTTACCACAGAGCCATCTTTCCTGCCTCTTCCTTGTGGTGCTACTAGAGGGCGCCAAACCTCCTTTTGAGAGCAATTACGTGGTTCCCAGGAATCGAACTTCTGACCTTTGGAAGGGCAACCAATGCTCTTAACCACTGAGCTGTCTCTCCAGCTCCTCTTACTGTAGCCAAAAGAGGGCACAAGACCTCATGGCAGATGGTTGTGACCCATTATGTGGTCGCCTGGAATTGAATTCAGGAGGTTGGAAGAGCAGGCAGTTCTCTTAACCATTGAGCCATCTCTCTTGCATCTTCCTTCTGTTGCCAGTAGAGGGCACCAAACCTCCTTTTGAGAGCAATTATGTGGTTGCCAGGAATCGAACTTCTGACCTTTGGAAGGGCAGGCAAAGCTCTTAACCACTGAGCTATCTCCCCAGCTCTTCTTTCTGTATCCAAAAGAGGGCACAAGACCTCATTGCAGATGGTTGTGAGCCATTATGTGGTTGCCTGGAATTCAGTTCAGGAGGTTGGAAGAGCAGGCAATGTTCTTAACCACTGAACCATCTCTCCAACCCGTTTTTCAACTTCCTGAACTAAACCAGGCTTACTCAATGTGGTGTGTGGATCATATCTGCATTCCACTAACATGTGGAGTACAGGGGTCTCCATGGACATATTGGCCGTTCGCGTACCTCATAGATGAAGTCTAGATAAATTGTTTGTCTGGCTTTAAATTGGTAAACCTTTTGCTGGTGTTTGTCGTCCTTTGGATGTCTTGGATGTGAGTTCTTCTTAAGGAACATGAACATGCCTGTATTTTCTTCTTCTAACCATCTTTCCTCATTCTGCTTGGTGGTGTCCCTGAAGCATGCAGGCTCATGCTGATAGAGCTGTGAGTCTTTATTATCCTAACAAAATGTGTTGCCTGATTCTGAGACAACAACGTGGGCCCTGGCTGTATGTGTCCACTTGGCCTCATCAACCTCAGCAGGCAATGCTCTTAACCACTGAGCCATCTCTCCTGCCTCTTCCTTCTGTTGCCAGTAGAGGGCACCAAACCTCCTTTTGAGAGCAATTATGTGATTTCCAGGAATCGAACTTCTGAACTTTGGAAGAGCAGGCAATGCTCTTAACCACTGAGCCATCTCTCCTGCCTCTCCCCTCTGTTGCCAGTAGAGGGCACCAAACCTCATTTTGAGAGCAACTATGTGATTCCCAGGAATCGAACTTCTGAACTTTGGAAGAGCAGGCAATGCTCTTAACCACTGAGCCGTCTCTCCAACCCGTTTTTCAACTTCTTTTACTAAACCAGGTTTACTCAATGTGGTGTGTGGATCACATCTCCATTTCCCTAACATGTGGAGTACAGGGGTCTCCGTGGACCTATTGGCCGTTCGTGTACCTCATAGAGGAGGTCTAGATAAATTGTTTCTCTGGCTTAAAATTGGTACACCTTTTGCTGGTGTTTGTCGTCCTTTGGATGTCTTGGATGTGAGTTCTTCTTCAGGAACATGAACATGCCTGTATTTTCTTCTTCTAGTCATCTTGCCTTACTCTCCTTGGTGTTGTCTCTGAAGCACGCTGGCTCGTGGTGATAGAGCTGTGAGCCTTTAACATCCTAACAAAAGCTTTAGCCTCATTCAGTCACAACAACGCGGGCCCTGGCCCTTGGCCCTGACTCTATGTCTGTCTGTGGTCTCATCAAACTCAGCAGGCAATGCTCTTTACCACAGAGCCATCTCTCTTGCCTCTTCCTTGTGGTGCCACTAGAGGGCGCCAAACCTCCTTTTGAGAGCAATTATTTGGTAGCCAGGAATCGAACTTCTGACCTTCGGAAGGGCAGCCAATGTTCTTAACCACTGACCTATCTCTCCAGCTTTTCTTACTGTAGCCAAAAGAGGGCACAAGACCTCATGGCAGATGGTTGTGAATCATTATGTGGTTGCCTGCAATTGATTTCAGGAGGTTCTAAGAGCAGGCAATGCTCTTAAGCACTGAACCATCTCTCATGCCTCTTCTTTTTTGCCAGTAAAGGGCACCAAATCTACCTTTTGAGAGCAATTATGTGGTTCCCAGGAATCGAACTTCTGACCTTTGGAAGGGCAACCAATGCTCTTAACCACTGAGCTGTCTCTCCAGCTCTTCTTACTGTAGCCAAAAGAGGGCACAAGACCTCATGGCAGATGGTTGTGACCCATTATGTGGTCGCCTGGAATTGAATTCAGGAGGTTGGAAGTGCAGGCAATTCTCTTAACCATTGAGCCATCTCTCTTGCATCTTCCTTCCGTTGCCAGTAGAGGGCACCAAACCTCCTTTTGAGAGCAATTATGTGGTTGCCAGGACTCGAACTTCTGACCTTTGGAAGGGCAGGCAAAGCTCTTAACCACTGAGCTATCTCCCCAGCTCTTCTTTCTGTATCCAAAAGAGGGCACAAGACCTCATTGCAGATGGTTGTGAGCCATTATGTGGTTGCATGGAATTCAGTTCAGGAGGTTGGAAGAGCAGGCAATGTTCTTAACCACTGAGCCATCTCTCCAACCCGTTTTTCAACTTCTTGAACTAAACCAGGTTTACTCAATGTGGTGTGTGGATCATATCTGCATTCCACTAACATGTGGAGTACAGGGCTCTCCATGGACATATTGGCCGTTCGCGTACCTCATAGATGAAGTCTAGATAAATTGTTTGTCTGGCTTTAAATTGGTAAACCTTTTGCTGGTGTTTGTCGTCCTTTGGATGTCTTGGATGTGAGTTCTTCTTAAGGAACATGAACATGCCTGTATTTTCTTCTTCTAACCATCTTTCCTCATTCTGCTTGGTGGTGTCCCTGAAGCATGCAGGCTCATGCTGATAGAGCTGTGAGTCTTTATTATCCTAACAAAATGTTTTGCCTGATTCTGAGACAACAACGTGGGCCCTGGCTGTATGTGTCCACTTGGCCTCATCAACCTCAGCAGGCAATGCTCTTAACCACTGAGCCATCTCTCCTGCCTCTTCCTTCTGTTGCCAGTAGAGAGCACCAAACCTCATTTTGAGAGCAATTATGTGATTTCCAGGAATCGAACTTCTGAACTTTGGAAGAGCAGGCAATGCTCTTAACCACTGAGCCATCTCTCCTGCCTCTCCCCTCTGTTGCCAGTAGAGGGCACCAAACCTCATTTTGAGAGCAACTATGTGATTCCCAGGAATCGAACTTCTGAACTTTGGAAGAGCAGGCAATGCTCTTAACCACTGAGCCATCTCTCCAACCCGTTTTTCAACTTCTTTTACTAAACCAGGTTTACTCAATGTGGTGTGTGGATCACATCTCCATTTCCCTCACACGTGGAGTACAGGGGTCTCCGTGGACCTATTGGCCGTTCGTGTACCTCATAGAGGAGGTCTAGATAAATTGTTTTTCTGGCTTAAAATTGGTACACCTTTTGCTGGTGTTTGTCGTCCTTTGGATGTCTTGGATGTGAGTTCTTCTTCAGGAACATGAACATGCCTGTATTTTCTTCTTCTAGTCATCTTGCCTTACTCTCCTTGGTGTTGTCTCTGAAGCACGCTGGCTCGTGGTGATAGAGCTGTGAGCCTTTAACATCCTAACAAAAGCTTTTGCCTCATTCAGTCACAACAACGCGGGCCCTGGCCCTTGGCCCTGACTCTATGTCTGTCTGTGGTCTCATCAAACTCAGCAGGCAATGCTCTTTACCACAGAGCCATCTCTCTTGCCTCTTCCTTGTGGTGCCACTAGAGGGCGCCAAACCTCCTTTTGAGAGCAATTATTTGGTAGCCAGGAATCGAACTTCTGACCTTCGGAAGGGCAGCCAATGTTCTTAACCACTGACCTATCTCTCCAGCTTTTCTTACTGTAGCCAAAAGAGGGCACAAGACCTCATGGCAGATGGTTGTGAATCATTATGTGGTTGCCTGCAATTGATTTCAGGAGGTTCTAAGAGCAGGCAATGCTCTTAAGCACTGAACCATCTCTCATGCCTCTTCTTTTTTGCCAGTAAAGGGCACCAAATCTACCTTTTGAGAGCAATTATGGGATTGCCAGGAATGGAACTTCTGACCTTTGGAAGGGCAGCCAAAGCTCTTATCCACTGAGCTAACACCCCAGCTCTTATTTTTGTATCCAAAAGAGGGCACAAGACCTCATTGCAGATGGTTGTGAGCCATTATGTGGTTGCCTGGAATTGAATTCAGGAGGTTGGAAGAGGAGGCAATGATCTTAACCACGGAGCCATCTCTCATGCCTCTTCCTTATGTTGCCAGTAGAGGGCACCAAACCTCCTTTTGAGAGCAATTATGTGATTTCCAGGAATCGAACTTCTGACCTTTGGAAGAGCAGGCAATGCTCTTAACCACTGAGCCGTCTCTCCAACCCGTTTTTCAACTTCTTTTACTAAACCAGCTTTAGTCAATGTGGTGTGTGGATCACATCTCCATTTCCCTGACGTGTGGAGTACAGGGGTCTGCATGGACCTATTGGCCATTCATGTACCTCATAGAGGAGGTCTAGATAAATTGTTTCTCTGGCTTTAAATAGGTTAACATTTTGCTGGTGTTTGTAGTCCTTTGATTGTCTTGGATGTGAGTTCTTCTTCAGGAACATGAACATGCCTGTATTTTCTTCTTCTAGTCATCTTGCCTTACTCTCCTTGGTGTTGTCTCTGAAGCACGCTGGCTCGTGGTGATAGAGCTTTGAGCCTTTAACATCCTAACAAAAGCTTTTGGCTCATTCAGTCACAACAACGCGGGCCCTGGCCCTTGGCCCTGACTCTATGTCTGTATGTGGTCTCATCAAACTCAGCAGGCAATGCTCTTTACCACAGAGCCATCTCTCTTGCCTCTTCCTTGTGGTGCCACTAGAGGGCGCCAAACCTCCTTTTGAGAGCAATTATTTGGTAGCCAGGAATCGAACTTCTGACCTTCGGAAGAGCAGCCAATGTTCTTTACCACTGACCTATCTCTCCAGCTTTTCTTACTGTAGCCAAAAGAGGGCACAAGACCTCATGGCAGATGGTTGTGAATCATTATGTGGTTGCCTGCAATTGATTTCAGGAGGTTCTAAGAGCAGGCAATGCTCTTAAGCACTGAACCATCTCTCATGCCTCTTCTTTTTTGCCAGTAAAGGGCACCAAATCTACCTTTTGAGAGCAATTATGGGATTGCCAGGAATGGAACTTCTGACCTTTGGAAGGGCAGCCAAAGCTCTTTTCCACTGAGCTAACACCCCAGCTCTTATTTTTGTATCCAAAGGAGGGCACAGGACCTCATTGCAGATGGTTGTGAGCCATTATGTGGTTGCCTGAAATTGAATTCAGGAGGTTGGAAGAGGAGGCAATGATCTTAACCACGGAGCCATCTCTCATGCCTCTTCCTTATGTTGCCAGTAGAGGGCACCAAACCTCCTTTTGAGAGCAATTATGTGATTTCCAGGAATCGAACTTCTGACCTTTGGAAGAGCAGGCAATGCTCTTAACCACTGAGCCATCTCTCCAACCCGTTTTTCAACTTCTTTTACTAAACCAGCTTTAGTCAATGTGGTGTGTGGATCACATCTCCAGTTCCCTGACGTGTGGAGTACAGGGGTCTGCATGGACCTATTGGCCATTCATGTACCTCATAGAGGAGGTCTAGATAAATTGTTTCTCTGGCTTTAAATAGGTTAACATTTTGCTGGTGTTTGTAGTCCTTTGATTGTCTTGGATATGAGTTCTTCTTCAGGCACATGAACATGCCAATATTTTCTTCTTCTAGCCATCTTGCCTTACTCTCCTTGGTGTTGTCTCTGAAGCACGCTGGCTCATGGTGATAGAGCTGTGAGTCTTTAACATCCTAACAAGAGCTTTTGCCTCATTCAGTCACAACAACGTGGGCCCTGGCCCTGTGCCCCGACTCTATGTCTGTTCTTGGCCTCATCAAACTCAGCAGGCAAAGCTCTTTACCACAGAGCCATCTTTCCTGCCTCTTCCTTGTGGTGCCACTAGAGGGCGCCAAACCTCCTTTTGAGAGCAATTACGTGGTTCCCAGGAATCGAACTTCTGACCTTTGGAAGGGCAACCAATGCTCTTAACCACTGAGCTGTCTCTCCAGCTCTTCTTACTGTAGCCAAAAGAGGGCACAAGACCTCATGGCAGATGGTTGTGACCCGTTATGTGGTCGCCTGGAATTGAATTCAGGAGATTGGAAGAGCAGGCAATTCTCTTAACCATTGAGCCATCTCTCTTGCACCTTCCTTCTGTTGCCAGTAGAGGGCACCAAACCTCCTTTTGAGAGCAATTATGTGGTTGCCAGGAATCGAACTTCTGACCTTTGGAAGGGCAGGCAAAGCTCTTAACCACTGAGCTATCTCCCCAGCTCTTCTTTCTGTATCCAAAAGAGGGCACAAGACCTCATTGCAGATGGTTGTGAGCCATTATGTGGTTGCCTGGAATTCAGTTCAGGAGGTTGGAAGAGCAGGCAATGTTCTTAACCATTGAGCCATCTCTCCAACCCGTTTTTCAACTTCTTGAACTAAACCAGGCTTACTCAATGTGGTGTGTGGATCATATCTGCATTCCACTAACATGTGGAGTACAGGGGTCTCCATGGACATATTGGCCGTTCGCGTACCTCATAGATGAAGTCTAGATAAATTGTTTGTCTGGCTTTAAATTGGTAAACCTTTTGCTGGTGTTTGTCGTCCTTTGGATGTCTTGGATGTGAGTTCTTCTTAAGGAACATGAACATGCCTGTATTTTCTTCTTCTAACCATCTTTCCTCATTCTGCTTGGTGGTGTCCCTGAAGCATGCAGGCTCATGCTGATAGAGCTGTGAGTCTTTATTATCCTAACAAAATGTGTTGCCTGATTCTGAGACAACAACGTGGGCCCTGGCTGTATGTGTCCACTTGGCCTCATCAACCTCAGCAGGCAATGCTCTTAACCACTGAGCCATCTCTCCTGCCTCTTCCTTCTGTTGCCAGTAGAGGGCACCAAACCTCCTTTTGAGAGCAATTATGTGATTTCCAGGAATCGAACTTCTGAACTTTGGAAGAGCAGGCAATGCTCTTAACCACTGAGCCATCTCTCCTGCCTCTCCCCTCTGTTGCCAGTAGAGGGCACCAAACCTCATTTTGAGAGCAACTATGTGATTCCCAGGAATCGAACTTCTGAACTTTGGAAGAGCAGGCAATGCTCTTAACCACTGAGCCATCTCTCCAACCCGTTTTTCAACTTCTTTTACTAAACCAGGTTTACTCAATGTGGTGTGTGGATCACATCTCCATTTCCCTAACATGTGGAGTACAGGGGTCTCCGTGGACCTATTGGCCGTTCGTGTACCTCATAGAGGAGGTCTAGATAAATTGTTTCTCTGGCTTAAAATTGGTACACCTTTTGCTGGTGTTTGTCGTCCTTTGGATGTCTTGGATGTGAGTTCTTCTTCAGGAACATGAACATGCCTGTATTTTCTTCTTCTAGTCATCTTGCCTTACTCTCCTTGGTGTTGTCTCTGAAGCACGCTGGCTCGTGGTGATAGAGCTGTGAGCCTTTAACATCCTAACAAAAGCTTTTGCCTCATTCAGTCACAACAACGCGGGCCCTGGCCCTTGGCCCTGACTCTATGTCTGTCTGTGGTCTCATCAAACTCAGCAGGCAATGCTCTTTACCACAGAGCCATCTCTCTTGCCTCTTCCTTGTGGTGCCACTAGAGGGCGCCAAACCTCCTTTTGAGAGCAATTATTTGGTAGCCAGGAATCGAACTTCTGACCTTCGGAAGGGCAGCCAATGTTCTTAACCACTGACCTATCTCTCCAGCTTTTCTTACTGTAGCCAAAAGAGGGCACAAGACCTCATGGCAGATGGTTGTGAATCATTATGTGGTTGCCTGCAATTGATTTCAGGAGGTTCTAAGAGCAGGCAATGCTCTTAAGCACTGAACCATCTCTCATGCCTCTTCTTTTTTGCCAGTAAAGGGCACCAAATCTACCTTTTGAGAGCAATTATGGGATTGCCAGGAATGGAACTTCTGACCTTTAGAAGGGCAGCCAAAGCTCTTTTCCACTGAGCTAACACCCCAGCTCTTATTTTTGTATCCAAAAGAGGGCACAGGACCTCATTGCAGATGGTTGTGAGCCATTATGTGGTTGCCTGGAATTGAATTCAGGAGGTTGGAAGAGGAGGCAATGATCTTAACCACGGAGCCATCTCTCATGCCTCTTCCTTATGTTGCCAGTAGAGGGCACCAAACCTCCTTTTGAGAGCAATTATGTGATTTCCAGGAATCGAACTTCTGACCTTTGGAAGAGCAGGCAATGCTCTGAACCACTGAGCCGTCTCTCCAACCCGTTTTTCAACTTCTTTTACTAAACCAGCTTTAGTCAATGTGGTGTGTGGATCACATCTCCAGTTCCCTGACGTGTGGAGTACAGGGGTCTGCATGGACCTATTGGCCATTCATGTACCTCATAGAGGAGGTCTAGATAAATTGTTTCTCTGGCTTTAAATAGGTTAACATTTTGCTGGTGTTTGTAGTCCTTTGATTGTCTTGGATATGAGTTCTTCTTCAGGCACATGAACATGCCAATATTTTCTTCTTCTAGCCATCTTGCCTTACTCTCCTTGGTGTTGTCTCTGAAGCACGCTGGCTCATGGTGATAGAGCTGTGAGTCTTTAACATCCTAACAAGAGCTTTTGCCTCATTCAGTCACAACAACGTGGGCCCTGGCCCTGTGCCCTGACTCTATGTCTGTTCTTGGCCTCATCAAACTCAGCAGGCAAAGCTCTTTACCACAGAGCCATCTTTCCTGCCTCTTCCTTGTGGTGCCACTAGAGGGCGCCAAACCTCCTTTTGAGAGCAATTACGTGGTTCCCAGGAATCGAACTTCTGACCTTTGGAAGGGCAACCAATGCTCTTAACCACTGAGCTGTCTCTCCAGCTCTTCTTACTGTAGCCAAAAGAGGGCACAAGACCTCATGGCAGATGGTTGTGACCCATTATGTGGTCGCCTGGAATTGAATTCAGGAGGTTGGAAGAGCGGGCAATTCTCTTAACCATTGAGCCATCTCTCTTGCATCTTCCTTCTGTTGCCAGTAGAGGGCACCAAACCTCCTTTTGAGAGCAATTATGTGGTTGCCAGGAATCGAACTTCTGACCTTTGGAAGGGCAGGCAAAGCTCTTAACCACTGAACTATCTCCCCAGCTCTTCTTTCTGTATCCAAAAGAGGGCACAAGACCTCATTGCAGATGGTTGTGAGCCATTATGTGGTTGCCTGGAATTCAGTTCAGGAGGTTGGAAGAGCAGGCAATGTTCTTAACCACTGAGCCATCTCTCCAACCCGTTTTTCAACTTCTTGAACTAAACCTGGCTTACTCAATGTGGTGTGTGGATCATATCTGCATTCCACTAACATGTGGAGTACAGGGGTCTCCATGGACATATTGGCCGTTCGCGTACCTCATAGATGAAGTCTAGATAAATTGTTTGTCTGGCTTTAAATTGGTAAACCTTTTGCTGGTGTTTGTCGTCCTTTGGATGTCTTGGATGTGAGTTCTTCTTAAGGAACATGAACATGCCTGTATTTTCTTCTTCTAACCATCTTTCCTCATTCTGCTTGGTGGTGTCCCTGAAGCATGCAGGCTCATGCTGATAGAGCTGTGAGTCTTTATTATCCTAACAAAATGTGTTGCCTGATTCTGAGACAACAACGTGGGCCCTGGCTGTATGTGTCCACTTGGCCTCATCAACCTCAGCAGGCAATGCTCTTAACCACTGAGCCATCTCTCCTGCCTCTTCCTTCTGTTGCCAGTAGAGGGCACCAAACCTCCTTTTGAGAGCAATTATGTGATTTCCAGGAATCGAACTTCTGAACTTTGGAAGAGCAGGCAATGCTCTTAACCACTGAGCCATCTCTCCTGCCTCTCCCCTCTGTTGCCAGTAGAGGGCACCAAACCTCATTTTGAGAGCAACTATGTGATTCCCAGGAATCGAACTTCTGAACTTTGGAAGAGCAGGCAATGCTCTTAACCACTGAGCCATCTCTCCAACCCGTTTTTCAACTTCTTTTACTAAACCAGGTTTACTCAATGTGGTGTGTGGATCACATCTCCATTTCCCTAACATGTGGAGTACAGGGGTCTCCGTTTACCTATTGGCCGTTCGTGTACCTCATAGAGGAGGTCTAGATAAATTGTTTCTCTGTCTTAAAATTGGTACACCTTTTGCTGGTGTTTGTCGTCCTTTGGATGTCTTGGATGTGAGTTCTTCTTCAGGAACATGAACATGCCTGTATTTTCTTCTTCTAGTCATCTTGCCTTACTCTCCTTGGTGTTGTTTCTGACGCACGCTGGCTCGTGGTGATAGAGCTGTGAGCCTTTAACATCCTAACAAAAGCTTTTGCCTCATTCAGTCACAACAACGCGGGCCCTGGCCCTTGGCCCTGACTCTATGTCTGTCTGTGGTCTCATCAAACTCAGCAGGCAATGCTCTTTACCACAGAGCCATCTCTCTTGCCTCTTCCTTGTGGTGCCACTAGAGGGCGCCAAACCTCCTTTTGAGAGCAATTATTTGGTAGCCAGGAATCGAACTTCTGACCTTCGGAAGGGCAGCCAATGTTCTTAACCACTGACCTATCTCTCCAGCTTTTCTTACTGTAGCCAAAAGAGGGCACAAACCTCATGGCAGATGGTTGTGAATCATTATGTGGTTGCCTGCAATTGATTTCAGGAAGTTCTAAGAGCAGGCAATGCTCTTAAGCACTGAACCATCTCTCATGCCTCTTCTTTTTGGCCAGTAAAGGGCACCAAATCTACCTTTTGAGAGCAATTATGGGATTGCCAGGAATGGAACTTCTGACCTTTGGAAGGGCAGCCAAAGCTCTTTTCCACTGAGCTAACACCCCAGCTCTTATTTTTGTATCCAAAAGAGGGCACAGGACCTCATTGCAGATGGTTGTGAGCCATTATGTGGTTGCCTGGAATTGAATTCAGGAGGTTGGAAGAGGAGGCAATGATCTTAACCACGGAGCCATCTCTCATGCCTCTTCCTTATGTTGCCAGTAGAGGGCACCAAACCTCCTTTTGAGAGCAATTATGTGATTTCCAGGAATCGAACTTCTGACCTTTGGAAGAGCAGGCAATGCTCTGAACCACTGAGCCGTCTCTCCAACCCGTTTTTCAACTTCTTTTACTAAACCAGCTTTAGTCAATGTGGTGTGTGGATCACATCTCCAGTTCCCTGACGTGTGGAGTACAGGGGTCTGCATGGACCTATTGGCCATTCATGTACCTCATAGAGGAGGTCTAGATAAATTGTTTCTCTGGCTTTAAATAGGTTAACATTTTGCTGGTGTTTGTAGTCCTTTGATTGTCTTGGATATGAGTTCTTCTTCAGGCACATGAACATGCCAATATTTTCTTCTTCTAGCCATCTTGCCTTACTCTCCTTGGTGTTGTCTCTGAAGCACGCTGGCTCATGGTGATAGAGCTGTGAGTCTTTAACATCCTAACAAGAGCTTTTGCCTCATTCAGTCACAACAACGTGGGCCCTGGCCCTGTGCCCCGACTCTATGTCTGTTCTTGGCCTCATCAAACTCAGCAGGCAAAGCTCTTTACCACAGAGCCATCTTTCCTGCCTCTTCCTTGTGGTGCCACTAGAGGGCGCCAAACCTCCTTTTGAGAGCAATTACGTGGTTCCCAGGAATCGAACTTCTGACCTTTGGAAGGGCAACCAATGCTCTTAACCACTGAGCTGTCTCTCCAGCTCTTCTTACTGTAGCCAAAAGAGGGCACAAGACCTCATGGCAGATGGTTGTGACCCGTTATGTGGTCGCCTGGAATTGAATTCAGGAGGTTGGAAGAGCAGGCAATTCTCTTAACCATTGAGCCATCTCTCTTGCACCTTCCTTCTGTTGCCAGTAGAGGGCACCAAACCTCCTTTTGAGAGCAATTATGTGGTTGCCAGGAATCGAACTTCTGACCTTTGGAAGGGCAGGCAAAGCTCTTAACCACTGAGCTATCTCCCCAGCTCTTCTTTCTGTATCCAAAAGAGGGCACAAGACCTCATTGCAGATGGTTGTGAGCCATTATGTGGTTGCCTGGAATTCAGTTCAGGAGGTTGGAAGAGCAGGCAATGTTCTTAACCACTGAGTCATCTCTCCAACCCGTTTTTCAACTTCTTGAACTAAACCAGGCTTACTCAATGTGGTGTGTGGATCATATCTGCATTCCACTAACATGTGGAGTACAGGGGTCTCCATGGACATATTGGCCGTTCGCGTACCTCATAGATGAAGTCTAGATAAATTGTTTGTCTGGCTTTAAATTGGTAAACCTTTTGCTGGTGTTTGTCGTCCTTTGGATGTCTTGGATGTGAGTTCTTCTTAAGGAACATGAACATGCCTGTATTTTCTTCTTCTAACCATCTTTCCTCATTCTGCTTGGTGGTGTCCCTGAAGCATGCAGGCTCATGCTGATAAAGCTGTGAGTCTTTATTATCCTAACAAAATGTGTTGCCTGATTCTGAGACAACAACGTGGGCCCTGGCTGTATGTGTCCACTTGGCCTCATCAACCTCAGCAGGCAATGCTCTTAACCACTGAGCCATCTCTCCTGCCTCTTCCTTCTGTTGCCAGTAGAGGGCACCAAACCTCCTTTTGAGAGCAATTATGTGATTTCCAGGAATCGAACTTCTGAACTTTGGAAGAGCAGGCAATGCTCTTAACCACTGAGCCATCTCTCCTGCCTCTCCCCTCTGTTGCCAGTAGAGGGCACCAAACCTCATTTTGAGAGCAACTATGTGATTCCCAGGAATCCAACTTCTGAACTTTGGAAGAGCAGGCAATGCTCTTAACCACTGAGCCATCTCTCCAACCCGTTTTTCAACTTCTTTTACTAAACCAGGTTTACTCAATGTGGTGTGTGGATCACATCTCCATTTCCCTAACATGTGGAGTACAGGGGTCTCCGTGGACCTATTGGCCGTTCGTGTACCTCATAGAGGAGGTCTAGATAAATTGTTTCTCTGGCTTAAAATTGGTACACCTTTTGCTGGTGTTTGTCGTCCTTTGGATGTCTTGGATGTGTGTTCTTCTTCAGGAACATGAACATGCCTGTATTTTCTTCTTCTAGTCATCTTGCCTTACTCTCCTTGGTGTTGTCTCTGAAGCACGCTGGCTCGTGGTGATAGAGCTGTGAGCCTTTAACATCCTAACAAAAGCTTTTGCCTCATTCAGTCACAACAACGCGGGCCCTGGCCCTTGGCCCTGACTCTATGTCTGTCTGTGGTCTCATCAAACTCAGCAGGCAATGCTCTTTACCACAGAGCCATCTCTCTTGCCTCTTCCTTGTGGTGCCACTAGAGGGCGCCAAACCTCCTTTTGAGAGCAATTATTTGGTAGCCAGGAATCGAACTTCTGACCTTCGGAAGGGCAGCCAATGTTCTTAACCACTGACCTATCTCTCCAGCTTTTCTTACTGTAGCCAAAAGAGGGCACAAACCTCATGGCAGATGGTTGTGAATCATTATGTGGTTGCCTGCAATTGATTTCAGGAGGTTCTAAGAGCAGGCAATGCTCTTAAGCACTGAACCATCTCTCATGCCTCTTCTTTTTTGCCAGTAAAGGGCACCAAATCTACCTTTTGAGAGCAATTATGGGATTGCCAGGAATGGAACTTCTGACCTTTGGAAGGGCAGCCAAAGCTCTTTTCCACTGAGCTAACACCCCAGCTCTTATTTTTGTATCCAAAAGAGGGCACAGGACCTCATTGCAGATGGTTGTGAGCCATTATGTGGTTGCCTGGAATTGAATTCAGGAGGTTGGAAGAGGAGGCAATGATCTTAACCACGGAGCCATCTCTCATGCCTCTTCCTTATGTTGCCAGTAGAGGGCACCAAACCTCCTTTTGAGAGCAATTATGTGATTTCCAGGAATCGAACTTCTGACCTTTGGAAGAGCAGGCAATGCTCTTAACCACTGAGCCGTCTCTCCAACCCGTTTTTCAACTTCTTTTACTAAACCAGCTTTAGTCAATGTGGTGTGTGGATCACATCTCCAGTTCCCTGACGTGTGGAGTACAGGGGTCTGCATGGACCTATTGGCCATTCATGTACCTCATAGAGGAGGTCTAGATAAATTGTTTCTCTGGCTTTAAATAGGTTAACATTTTGCTGGTGTTTGTAGTCCTTTGATTGTCTTGGATATGAGTTCTTCTTCAGGCACATGAACATGCCAATATTTTCTTCTTCTAGCCATCTTGCCTTACTCTCCTTGGTGTTGTCTCTGAAGCACGCTGGCTCATGGTGATAGAGCTGTGAGTCTTTAACATCCTAACAAGAGCTTTTGCCTCATTCAGTCACAACAACGTGGGCCCTGGCCCTGTGCCCCGACTCTATGTCTGTTCTTGGCCTCATCAAACTCAGCAGGCAAAGCTCTTTACCACAGAGCCATCTTTCCTGCCTCTTCCTTGTGGTGCTACTAGAGGGCGCCAAACCTCCTTTTGAGAGCAATTACGTGGTTCCCAGGAATCGAACTTCTGACCTTTGGAAGGGCAACCAATGCTCTTAACCACTGAGCTGTCTCTCCAGCTCTTCTTACTGTAGCCAAAAGAGGGCACAAGACCTCATGGCAGATGGTTGTGACCCATTATGTGGTCGCCTGGAATTGAATTCAGGAGGTTGGAAGAGCAGGCAGTTCTCTTAACCATTGAGCCATCTCTCTTGCATCTTCCTTCTGTTGCCAGTAGAGGGCACCAAACCTCCTTTTGAGAGCAATTATGTGGTTGCCAGGAATCGAACTTCTGACCTTTGGAAGGGCAGGCAAAGCTCTTAACCACTGAGCTATCTCCCCAGCTCTTCTTTCTGTATCCAAAAGAGGGCACAAGACCTCATTGCAGATGGTTGTGAGCCATTATGTGGTTGCCTGGAATTCAGTTCAGGAGGTTGGAAGAGCAGGCAATGTTCTTAACCACTGAACCATCTCTCCAACCCGTTTTTCAACTTCTTGAACTAAACCAGGCTTACTCAATGTGGTGTGTGGATCATATCTGCATTCCACTAACATGTGGAGTACAGGGGTCTCCATGGACATATTGGCCGTTCGCGTACCTCATAGATGAAGTCTAGATAAATTGTTTGTCTGGCTTTAAATTGGTAAACCTTTTGCTGGTGTTTGTCGTCCTTTGGATGTCTTGGATGTGAGTTCTTCTTAAGGAACATGAACATGCCTGTATTTTCTTCTTCTAACCATCTTTCCTCATTCTGCTTGGTGGTGTCCCTGAAGCATGCAGGCTCATGCTGATAGAGCTGTGAGTCTTTATTATCCTAACAAAATGTGTTGCCTGATTCTGAGACAACAACGTGGGCCCTGGCTGTATGTGTCCACTTGGCCTCATCAACCTCAGCAGGCAATGCTCTTAACCACTGAGCCATCTCTCCTGCCTCTTCCTTCTGTTGCCAGTAGAGGGCACCAAACCTCCTTTTGAGAGCAATTATGTGATTTCCAGGAATCGAACTTCTGAACTTTGGAAGAGCAGGCAATGCTCTTAACCACTGAGCCATCTCTCCTGCCTCTCCCCTCTGTTGCCAGTAGAGGGCACCAAACCTCATTTTGAGAGCAACTATGTGATTCCCAGGAATCCAACTTCTGAACTTTGGAAGAGCAGGCAATGCTCTTAACCACTGAGCCGTCTCTCCAACCCGTTTTTCAACTTCTTTTACTAAACCAGGTTTACTCAATGTGGTGTGTGGATCACATCTCCATTTCCCTAACATGTGGAGTACAGGGGTCTCCGTGGACCTATTGGCCGTTCGTGTACCTCATAGAGGAGGTCTAGATAAATTGTTTCTCTGGCTTAAAATTGGTACACCTTTTGCTGGTGTTTGTCGTCCTTTGGATGTCTTGGATGTGAGTTCTTCTTCAGGAACATGAACATGCCTGTATTTTCTTCTTCTAGTCATCTTGCCTTACTCTCCTTGGTGTTGTCTCTGAAGCACGCTGGCTCGTGGTGATAGAGCTGTGAGCCTTTAACATCCTAACAAAAGCTTTAGCCTCATTCAGTCACAACAACGCGGGCCCTGGCCCTTGGCCCTGACTCTATGTCTGTCTGTGGTCTCATCAAACTCAGCAGGCAATGCTCTTTACCACAGAGCCATCTCTCTTGCCTCTTCCTTGTGGTGCCACTAGAGGGCGCCAAACCTCCTTTTGAGAGCAATTATTTGGTAGCCAGGAATCGAACTTCTGACCTTCGGAAGGGCAGCCAATGTTCTTAACCACTGACCTATCTCTCCAGCTTTTCTTACTGTAGCCAAAAGAGGGCACAAGACCTCATGGCAGATGGTTGTGAATCATTATGTGGTTGCCTGCAATTGATTTCAGGAGGTTCTAAGAGCAGGCAATGCTCTTAAGCACTGAACCATCTCTCATGCCTCTTCTTTTTTGCCAGTAAAGGGCACCAAATCTACCTTTTGAGAGCAATTATGTGGTTCCCAGGAATCGAACTTCTGACCTTTGGAAGGGCAACCAATGCTCTTAACCACTGAGCTGTCTCTCCAGCTCTTCTTACTGTAGCCAAAAGAGGGCACAAGACCTCATGGCAGATGGTTGTGACCCATTATGTGGTCGCCTGGAATTGAATTCAGGAGGTTGGAAGTGCAGGCAATTCTCTTAACCATTGAGCCATCTCTCTTGCATCTTCCTTCCGTTGCCAGTAGAGGGCACCAAACCTCCTTTTGAGAGCAATTATGTGGTTGCCAGGACTCGAACTTCTGACCTTTGGAAGGGCAGGCAAAGCTCTTAACCACTGAGCTATCTCCCCAGCTCTTCTTTCTGTATCCAAAAGAGGGCACAAGACCTCATTGCAGATGGTTGTGAGCCATTATGTGGTTGCATGGAATTCAGTTCAGGAGGTTGGAAGAGCAGGCAATGTTCTTAACCACTGAGCCATCTCTCCAACCCGTTTTTCAACTTCTTGAACTAAACCAGGCTTACTCAATGTGGTGTGTGGATCATATCTGCATTCCACTAACATGTGGAGTACAGGGCTCTCCATGGACATATTGGCCGTTCGCGTACCTCATAGATGAAGTCTAGATAAATTGTTTGTCTGGCTTTAAATTGGTAAACCTTTTGCTGGTGTTTGTCGTCCTTTGGATGTCTTGGATGTGAGTTCTTCTTAAGGAACATGAACATGCCTGTATTTTCTTCTTCTAACCATCTTTCCTCATTCTGCTTGGTGGTGTCCCTGAAGCATGCAGGCTCATGCTGATAGAGCTGTGAGTCTTTATTATCCTAACAAAATGTTTTGCCTGATTCTGAGACAACAACGTGGGCCCTGGCTGTATGTGTCCACTTGGCCTCATCAACCTCAGCAGGCAATGCTCTTAACCACTGAGCCATCTCTCCTGCCTCTTCCTTCTGTTGCCAGTAGAGAGCACCAAACCTCATTTTGAGAGCAATTATGTGATTTCCAGGAATCGAACTTCTGAACTTTGGAAGAGCAGGCAATGCTCTTAACCACTGAGCCATCTCTCCTGCCTCTCCCCTCTGTTGCCAGTAGAGGGCACCAAACCTCATTTTGAGAGCAACTATGTGATTCCCAGGAATCGAACTTCTGACCTTTGGAAGAGCAGGCAATGCTCTTAACCACTGAGCCATCTCTCCAACCCGTTTTTCAACTTCTTTTACTAAACCAGGTTTACTCAATGTGGTGTGTGGATCACATCTCCATTTCCCTCACACGTGGAGTACAGGGGTCTCCGTGGACCTATTGGCCGTTCGTGTACCTCATAGAGGAGGTCTAGATAAATTGTTTTTCTGGCTTAAAATTGGTACACCTTTTGCTGGTGTTTGTCGTCCTTTGGATGTCTTGGATGTGAGTTCTTCTTCAGGAACATGAACATGCCTGTATTTTCTTCTTCTAGTCATCTTGCCTTACTCTCCTTGGTGTTGTCTCTGAAGCACGCTGGCTCGTGGTGATAGAGCTGTGAGCCTTTAACATCCTAACAAAAGCTTTTGCCTCATTCAGTCACAACAACGCGGGCCCTGGCCCTTGGCCCTGACTCTATGTCTGTCTGTGGTCTCATCAAACTCAGCAGGCAATGCTCTTTACCACAGAGCCATCTCTCTTGCCTCTTCCTTGTGGTGCCACTAGAGGGCGCCAAACCTCCTTTTGAGAGCAATTATTTGGTAGCCAGGAATCGAACTTCTGACCTTCGGAAGGGCAGCCAATGTTCTTAACCACTGACCTATCTCTCCAGCTTTTCTTACTGTAGCCAAAAGAGGGCACAAGACCTCATGGCAGATGGTTGTGAATCATTATGTGGTTGCCTGCAATTGATTTCAGGAGGTTCTAAGAGCAGGCAATGCTCTTAAGCACTGAACCATCTCTCATGCCTCTTCTTTTTTGCCAGTAAAGGGCACCAAATCTACCTTTTGAGAGCAATTATGGGATTGCCAGGAATGGAACTTCTGACCTTTGGAAGGGCAGCCAAAGCTCTTATCCACTGAGCTAACACCCCAGCTCTTATTTTTGTATCCAAAAGAGGGCACAAGACCTCATTGCAGATGGTTGTGAGCCATTATGTGGTTGCCTGGAATTGAATTCAGGAGGTTGGAAGAGGAGGCAATGATCTTAACCACGGAGCCATCTCTCATGCCTCTTCCTTATGTTGCCAGTAGAGGGCACCAAACCTCCTTTTGAGAGCAATTATGTGATTTCCAGGAATCGAACTTCTGACCTTTGGAAGAGCAGGCAATGCTCTTAACCACTGAGCCGTCTCTCCAACCCGTTTTTCAACTTCTTTTACTAAACCAGCTTTAGTCAATGTGGTGTGTGGATCACATCTCCATTTCCCTGACGTGTGGAGTACAGGGGTCTGCATGGACCTATTGGCCATTCATGTACCTCATAGAGGAGGTCTAGATAAATTGTTTCTCTGGCTTTAAATAGGTTAACATTTTGCTGGTGTTTGTAGTCCTTTGATTGTCTTGGATGTGAGTTCTTCTTCAGGAACATGAACATGCCTGTATTTTCTTCTTCTAGTCATCTTGCCTTACTCTCCTTGGTGTTGTCTCTGAAGCATGCTGGCTCGTGGTGATAGAGCTTTGAGCCTTTAACATCCTAACAAAAGCTTTTGGCTCATTCAGTCACAACAACGCGGGCCCTGGCCCTTGGCCCTGACTCTATGTCTGTATGTGGTCTCATCAAACTCAGCAGGCAATGCTCTTTACCACAGAGCCATCTCTCTTGCCTCTTCCTTGTGGTGCCACTAGAGGGCGCCAAACCTCCTTTTGAGAGCAATTATTTGGTAGCCAGGAATCGAACTTCTGACCTTCGGAAGAGCAGCCAATGTTCTTTACCACTGACCTATCTCTCCAGCTTTTCTTACTGTAGCCAAAAGAGGGCACAAGACCTCATGGCAGATGGTTGTGAATCATTATGTGGTTGCCTGCAATTGATTTCAGGAGGTTCTAAGAGCAGGCAATGCTCTTAAGCACTGAACCATCTCTCATGCCTCTTCTTTTTTGCCAGTAAAGGGCACCAAATCTACCTTTTGAGAGCAATTATGGGATTGCCAGGAATGGAACTTCTGACCTTTGGAAGGGCAGCCAAAGCTCTTTTCCACTGAGCTAACACCCCAGCTCTTATTTTTGTATCCAAAAGAGGGCACAGGACCTCATTGCAGATGGTTGTGAGCCATTATGTGGTTGCCTGAAATTGAATTCAGGAGGTTGGAAGAGGAGGCAATGATCTTAACCACGGAGCCATCTCTCATGCCTCTTCCTTATGTTGCCAGTAGAGGGCACCAAACCTCCTTTTGAGAGCAATTATGTGATTTCCAGGAATCGAACTTCTGACCTTTGGAAGAGCAGGCAATGCTCTTAACCACTGAGCCATCTCTCCAACCCGTTTTTCAACTTCTTTTACTAAACCAGCTTTAGTCAATGTGGTGTGTGGATCACATCTCCAGTTCCCTGACGTGTGGAGTACAGGGGTCTGCATGGACCTATTGGCCATTCATGTACCTCATAGAGGAGGTCTAGATAAATTGTTCCTCTGGCTTTAAATAGGTTAACATTTTGCTGGTGTTTGTAGTCCTTTGATTGTCTTGGATATGAGTTCTTCTTCAGGCACATGAACATGCCAATATTTTCTTCTTCTAGCCATCTTGCCTTACTCTCCTTGGTGTTGTCTCTGAAGCACGCTGGCTCATGGTGATAGAGCTGTGAGTCTTTAACATCCTAACAAGAGCTTTTGCCTCATTCAGTCACAACAACGTGGGCCCTGGCCCTGTGCCCCGACTCTATGTCTGTTCTTGGCCTCATCAAACTCAGCAGGCAAAGCTCTTTACCACAGAGCCATCTTTCCTGCCTCTTCCTTGTGGTGCTACTAGAGGGCGCCAAACCTCCTTTTGAGAGCAATTACGTGGTTCCCAGGAATCGAACTTCTGACCTTTGGAAGGGCAACCAATGCTCTTAACCACTGAGCTGTCTCTCCAGCTCTTCTTACTGTAGCCAAAAGAGGGCACAAGACCTCATGGCAGATGGTTGTGACCCGTTATGTGGTCGCCTGGAATTGAATTCAGGAGGTTGGAAGAGCAGGCAATTCTCTTAACCATTGAGCCATCTCTCTTGCATCTTCCTTCTGTTGCCAGTAGAGGGCACCAAACCTCCTTTTGAGAGCAATTATGTGGTTGCCAGGAATCGAACTTCTGACCTTTGGAAGGGCAGGCAAAGCTCTTAACCACTGAGCTATCTCCCCAGCTCTTCTTTCTGTATCCAAAAGAGGGCACAAGACCTCATTGCAGATGGTTGTGAGCCATTATGTGGTTGCCTGGAATTCAGTTCAGGAGGTTGGAAGAGCAGGCAATGTTCTTAACCACTGAGCCATCTCTCCAACCCGTTTTTCAACTTCTTGAACTAAACCTGGCTTACTCAATGTGGTGTGTGGATCATATCTGCATTCCACTAACATGTGGAGTACAGGGGTCTCCATGGACATATTGGCCGTTCGCGTACCTCATAGATGAAGTCTAGATAAATTGTTTGTCTGGCTTTAAATTGGTAAACCTTTTGCTGGTGTTTGTCGTCCTTTGGATGTCTTGGATGTGAGTTCTTCTTAAGGAACATGAACATGCCTGTATTTTCTTCTTCTAACCATCTTTCCTCATTCTGCTTGGTGGTGTCCCTGAAGCATGCAGGCTCATGCTGATAGAGCTGTGAGTCTTTATTATCCTAACAAAATGTGTTGCCTGATTCTGAGACAACAACGTGGGCCCTGGCTGTATGTGTCCACTTGGCCTCATCAACCTCAGCAGGCAATGCTCTTAACCACTGAGCCATCTCTCCTGCCTCTTCCTTCTGTTGCCAGTAGAGGGCACCAAACCTCCTTTTGAGAGCAATTATGTGATTTCCAGGAATCGAACTTCTGAACTTTGGAAGAGCAGGCAATGCTCTTAACCACTGAGCCATCTCTCCTGCCTCTCCCCTCTGTTGCCAGTAGAGGGCACCAAACCTCATTTTGAGAGCAACTATGTGATTCCCAGGAATCGAACTTCTGAACTTTGGAAGAGCAGGCAATGCTCTTAACCACTGAGCCATCTCTCCAACCCGTTTTTCAACTTCTTTTACTAAACCAGGTTTACTCAATGTGGTGTGTGGATCACATCTCCATTTCCCTAACATGTGGAGTACAGGGGTCTCCGTTTACCTATTGGCCGTTCGTGTACCTCATAGAGGAGGTCTAGATAAATTGTTTCTCTGGCTTAAAATTGGTACACCTTTTGCTGGTGTTTGTCGTCCTTTGGATGTCTTGGATGTGAGTTCTTCTTCAGGAACATGAACATGCCTGTATTTTCTTCTTCTAGTCATCTTGCCTTACTCTCCTTGGTGTTGTTTCTGACGCACGCTGGCTCGTGGTGATAGAGCTGTGAGCCTTTAACATCCTAACAAAAGCTTTTGCCTCATTCAGTCACAACAACGCGGGCCCTGGCCCTTGGCCCTGACTCTATGTCTGTCTGTGGTCTCATCAAACTCAGCAGGCAATGCTCTTTACCACAGAGCCATCTCTCTTGCCTCTTCCTTGTGGTGCCACTAGAGGGCGCCAAACCTCCTTTTGAGAGCAATTATTTGGTAGCCAGGAATCGAACTTCTGACCTTCGGAAGGGCAGCCAATGTTCTTAACCACTGACCTATCTCTCCAGCTTTTCTTACTGTAGCCAAAAGAGGGCACAAACCTCATGGCAGATGGTTGTGAATCATTATGTGGTTGCCTGCAATTGATTTCAGGAAGTTCTAAGAGCAGGCAATGCTCTTAAGCACTGAACCATCTCTCATGCCTCTTCTTTTTGGCCAGTAAAGGGCACCAAATCTACCTTTTGAGAGCAATTATGGGATTGCCAGGAATGGAACTTCTGACCTTTGGAAGGGCAGCCAAAGCTCTTTTCCACTGAGCTAACACCCCAGCTCTTATTTTTGTATCCAAAAGAGGGCACAGGACCTCATTGCAGATGGTTGTGAGCCATTATGTGGTTGCCTGGAATTGAATTCAGGAGGTTGGAAGAGGAGGCAATGATCTTAACCACGGAGCCATCTCTCATGCCTCTTCCTTATGTTGCCAGTAGAGGGCACCAAACCTCCTTTTGAGAGCAATTATGTGATTTCCAGGAATCGAACTTCTGACCTTTGGAAGAGCAGGCAATGCTCTTAACCACTGAGCCGTCTCTCCAACCCGTTTTTCAACTTCTTTTACTAAACCAGCTTTAGTCAATGTGGTGTGTGGATCACATCTCCAGTTCCCTGACGTGTGGAGTACAGGGGTCTGCATGGACCTATTGGCCATTCATGTACCTCATAGAGGAGGTCTAGATAAATTGTTTCTCTGGCTTTAAATAGGTTAACATTTTGCTGGTGTTTGTAGTCCTTTGATTGTCTTGGATATGAGTTCTTCTTCAGGCACATGAACATGCCAATATTTTCTTCTTCTAGCCATCTTGCCTTACTCTCCTTGGTGTTGTCTCTGAAGCACGCTGGCTCATGGTGATAGAGCTGTGAGTCTTTAACATCCTAACAAGAGCTTTTGCCTCATTCAGTCACAACAACGTGGGCCCTGGCCCTGTGCCCCGACTCTATGTCTGTTCTTGGCCTCATCAAACTCAGCAGGCAAAGCTCTTTACCACAGAGCCATCTTTCCTGCCTCTTCCTTGTGGTGCCACTAGAGGGCGCCAAACCTCCTTTTGAGAGCAATTACGTGGTTCCCAGGAATCGAACTTCTGACCTTTGGAAGGGCAACCAATGCTCTTAACCACTGAGCTGTCTCTCCAGCTCTTCTTACTGTAGCCAAAAGAGGGCACAAGACCTCATGGCAGATGGTTGTGACCCGTTATGTGGTCGCCTGGAATTGAATTCAGGAGGTTGGAAGAGCAGGCAATTCTCTTAACCATTGAGCCATCTCTCTTGCACCTTCCTTCTGTTGCCAGTAGAGGGCACCAAACCTCCTTTTGAGAGCAATTATGTGGTTGCCAGGAATCGAACTTCTGACCTTTGGAAGGGCAGGCAAAGCTCTTAACCACTGAGCTATCTCCCCAGCTCTTCTTTCTGTATCCAAAAGAGGGCACAAGACCTCATTGCAGATGGTTGTGAGCCATTATGTGGTTGCCTGGAATTCAGTTCAGGAGGTTGGAAGAGCAGGCAATGTTCTTAACCACTGAGTCATCTCTCCAACCCGTTTTTCAACTTCTTGAACTAAACCAGGCTTACTCAATGTGGTGTGTGGATCATATCTGCATTCCACTAACATGTGGAGTACAGGGCTCTCCATGGACATATTGGCCGTTCGCGTACCTCATAGATGAAGTCTAGATAAATTGTTTGTCTGGCTTTAAATTGGTAAACCTTTTGCTGGTGTTTGTCGTCCTTTGGATGTCTTGGATGTGAGTTCTTCTTAAGGAACATGAACATGCCTGTATTTTCTTCTTCTAACCATCTTTCCTCATTCTGCTTGGTGGTGTCCCTGAAGCATGCAGGCTCATGCTGATAAAGCTGTGAGTCTTTATTATCCTAACAAAATGTGTTGCCTGATTCTGAGACAACAACGTGGGCCCTGGCTGTATGTGTCCACTTGGCCTCATCAACCTCAGCAGGCAATGCTCTTAACCACTGAGCCATCTCTCCTGCCTCTTCCTTCTGTTGCCAGTAGAGGGCACCAAACCTCCTTTTGAGAGCAATTATGTGATTTCCAGGAATCGAACTTCTGAACTTTGGAAGAGCAGGCAATGCTCTTAACCACTGAGCCATCTCTCCTGCCTCTCCCCTCTGTTGCCAGTAGAGGGCACCAAACCTCATTTTGAGAGCAACTATGTGATTCCCAGGAATCCAACTTCTGAACTTTGGAAGAGCAGGCAATGCTCTTAACCACTGAGCCATCTCTCCAACCCGTTTTTCAACTTCTTTTACTAAACCAGGTTTACTCAATGTGGTGTGTGGATCACATCTCCATTTCCCTAACATGTGGAGTACAGGGGTCTCCGTGGACCTATTGGCCGTTCGTGTACCTCATAGAGGAGGTCTAGATAAATTGTTTCTCTGGCTTAAAATTGGTACACCTTTTGCTGGTGTTTGTCGTCCTTTGGATGTCTTGGATGTGTGTTCTTCTTCAGGAACATGAACATGCCTGTATTTTCTTCTTCTAGTCATCTTGCCTTACTCTCCTTGGTGTTGTCTCTGAAGCACGCTGGCTCGTGGTGATAGAGCTGTGAGCCTTTAACATCCTAACAAAAGCTTTTGCCTCATTCAGTCACAACAACGCGGGCCCTGGCCCTTGGCCCTGACTCTATGTCTGTCTGTGGTCTCATCAAACTCAGCAGGCAATGCTCTTTACCACAGAGCCATCTCTCTTGCCTCTTCCTTGTGGTGCCACTAGAGGGCGCCAAACCTCCTTTTGAGAGCAATTATTTGGTAGCCAGGAATCGAACTTCTGACCTTCGGAAGGGCAGCCAATGTTCTTAACCACTGACCTATCTCTCCAGCTTTTCTTACTGTAGCCAAAAGAGGGCACAAACCTCATGGCAGATGGTTGTGAATCATTATGTGGTTGCCTGCAATTGATTTCAGGAGGTTCTAAGAGCAGGCAATGCTCTTAAGCACTGAACCATCTCTCATGCCTCTTCTTTTTTGCCAGTAAAGGGCACCAAATCTACCTTTTGAGAGCAATTATGGGATTGCCAGGAATGGAACTTCTGACCTTTGGAAGGGCAGCCAAAGCTCTTTTCCACTGAGCTAACACCCCAGCTCTTATTTTTGTATCCAAAAGAGGGCACAGGACCTCATTGCAGATGGTTGTGAGCCATTATGTGGTTGCCTGGAATTGAATTCAGGAGGTTGGAAGAGGAGGCAATGATCTTAACCACGGAGCCATCTCTCATGCCTCTTCCTTATGTTGCCAGTAGAGGGCACCAAACCTCCTTTTGAGAGCAATTATGTGATTTCCAGGAATCGAACTTCTGACCTTTGGAAGAGCAGGCAATGCTCTTAACCACTGAGCCGTCTCTCCAACCCGTTTTTCAACTTCTTTTACTAAACCAGCTTTAGTCAATGTGGTGTGTGGATCACATCTCCAGTTCCCTGACGTGTGGAGTACAGGGGTCTGCATGGACCTATTGGCCATTCATGTACCTCATAGAGGAGGTCTAGATAAATTGTTTCTCTGGCTTTAAATAGGTTAACATTTTGCTGGTGTTTGTAGTCCTTTGATTGTCTTGGATATGAGTTCTTCTTCAGGCACATGAACATGCCAATATTTTCTTCTTCTAGCCATCTTGCCTTACTCTCCTTGGTGTTGTCTCTGAAGCACGCTGGCTCATGGTGATAGAGCTGTGAGTCTTTAACATCCTAACAAGAGCTTTTGCCTCATTCAGTCACAACAACGTGGGCCCTGGCCCTGTGCCCCGACTCTATGTCTGTTCTTGGCCTCATCAAACTCAGCAGGCAAAGCTCTTTACCACAGAGCCATCTTTCCTGCCTCTTCCTTGTGGTGCTACTAGAGGGCGCCAAACCTCCTTTTGAGAGCAATTACGTGGTTCCCAGGAATCGAACTTCTGACCTTTGGAAGGGCAACCAATGCTCTTAACCACTGAGCTGTCTCTCCAGCTCTTCTTACTGTAGCCAAAAGAGGGCACAAGACCTCATGGCAGATGGTTGTGACCCATTATGTGGTCGCCTGGAATTGAATTCAGGAGGTTGGAAGAGCAGGCAGTTCTCTTAACCATTGAGCCATCTCTCTTGCATCTTCCTTCTGTTGCCAGTAGAGGGCACCAAACCTCCTTTTGAGAGCAATTATGTGGTTGCCAGGAATCGAACTTCTGACCTTTGGAAGGGCAGGCAAAGCTCTTAACCACTGAGCTATCTCCCCAGCTCTTCTTTCTGTATCCAAAAGAGGGCACAAGACCTCATTGCAGATGGTTGTGAGCCATTATGTGGTTGCCTGGAATTCAGTTCAGGAGGTTGGAAGAGCAGGCAATGTTCTTAACCACTGAACCATCTCTCCAACCCGTTTTTCAACTTCTTGAACTAAACCAGGCTTACTCAATGTGGTGTGTGGATCATATCTGCATTCCACTAACATGTGGAGTACAGGGGTCTCCATGGACATATTGGCCGTTCGCGTACCTCATAGATGAAGTCTAGATAAATTGTTTGTCTGGCTTTAAATTGGTAAACCTTTTGCTGGTGTTTGTCGTCCTTTGGATGTCTTGGATGTGAGTTCTTCTTAAGGAACATGAACATGCCTGTATTTTCTTCTTCTAACCATCTTTCCTCATTCTGCTTGGTGGTGTCCCTGAAGCATGCAGGCTCATGCTGATAGAGCTGTGAGTCTTTATTATCCTAACAAAATGTGTTGCCTGATTCTGAGACAACAACGTGGGCCCTGGCTGTATGTGTCCACTTGGCCTCATCAACCTCAGCAGGCAATGCTCTTAACCACTGAGCCATCTCTCCTGCCTCTTCCTTCTGTTGCCAGTAGAGGGCACCAAACCTCCTTTTGAGAGCAATTATGTGATTTCCAGGAATCGAACTTCTGAACTTTGGAAGAGCAGGCAATGCTCTTAACCACTGAGCCATCTCTCCTGCCTCTCCCCTCTGTTGCCAGTAGAGGGCACCAAACCTCATTTTGAGAGCAACTATGTGATTCCCAGGAATCCAACTTCTGAACTTTGGAAGAGCAGGCAATGCTCTTAACCACTGAGCCGTCTCTCCAACCCGTTTTTCAACTTCTTTTACTAAACCAGGTTTACTCAATGTGGTGTGTGGATCACATCTCCATTTCCCTAACATGTGGAGTACAGGGGTCTCCGTGGACCTATTGGCCGTTCGTGTACCTCATAGAGGAGGTCTAGATAAATTGTTTCTCTGGCTTAAAATTGGTACACCTTTTGCTGGTGTTTGTCGTCCTTTGGATGTCTTGGATGTGAGTTCTTCTTCAGGAACATGAACATGCCTGTATTTTCTTCTTCTAGTCATCTTGCCTTACTCTCCTTGGTGTTGTCTCTGAAGCACGCTGGCTCGTGGTGATAGAGCTGTGAGCCTTTAACATCCTAACAAAAGCTTTAGCCTCATTCAGTCACAACAACGCGGGCCCTGGCCCTTGGCCCTGACTCTATGTCTGTCTGTGGTCTCATCAAACTCAGCAGGCAATGCTCTTTACCACAGAGCCATCTCTCTTGCCTCTTCCTTGTGGTGCCACTAGAGGGCGCCAAACCTCCTTTTGAGAGCAATTATTTGGTAGCCAGGAATCGAACTTCTGACCTTCGGAAGGGCAGCCAATGTTCTTAACCACTGACCTATCTCTCCAGCTTTTCTTACTGTAGCCAAAAGAGGGCACAAGACCTCATGGCAGATGGTTGTGAATCATTATGTGGTTGCCTGCAATTGATTTCAGGAGGTTCTAAGAGCAGGCAATGCTCTTAAGCACTGAACCATCTCTCATGCCTCTTCTTTTTTGCCAGTAAAGGGCACCAAATCTACCTTTTGAGAGCAATTATGTGGTTCCCAGGAATCGAACTTCTGACCTTTGGAAGGGCAACCAATGCTCTTAACCACTGAGCTGTCTCTCCAGCTCTTCTTACTGTAGCCAAAAGAGGGCACAAGACCTCATGGCAGATGGTTGTGACCCATTATGTGGTCGCCTGGAATTGAATTCAGGAGGTTGGAAGTGCAGGCAATTCTCTTAACCATTGAGCCATCTCTCTTGCATCTTCCTTCCGTTGCCAGTAGAGGGCACCAAACCTCCTTTTGAGAGCAATTATGTGGTTGCCAGGACTCGAACTTCTGACCTTTGGAAGGGCAGGCAAAGCTCTTAACCACTGAGCTATCTCCCCAGCTCTTCTTTCTGTATCCAAAAGAGGGCACAAGACCTCATTGCAGATGGTTGTGAGCCATTATGTGGTTGCATGGAATTCAGTTCAGGAGGTTGGAAGAGCAGGCAATGTTCTTAACCACTGAGCCATCTCTCCAACCCGTTTTTCAACTTCTTGAACTAAACCAGGTTTACTCAATGTAGTGTGTGGATCATATCTGCATTCCACTAACATGTGGAGTACAGGGCTCTCCATGGACATATTGGCCGTTCGCGTACCTCATAGATGAAGTCTAGATAAATTGTTTGTCTGGCTTTAAATTGGTAAACCTTTTGCTGGTGTTTGTCGTCCTTTGGATGTCTTGGATGTGAGTTCTTCTTAAGGAACATGAACATGCCTGTATTTTCTTCTTCTAACCATCTTTCCTCATTCTGCTTGGTGGTGTCCCTGAAGCATGCAGGCTCATGCTGATAGAGCTGTGAGTCTTTATTATCCTAACAAAATGTTTTGCCTGATTCTGAGACAACAACGTGGGCCCTGGCTGTATGTGTCCACTTGGCCTCATCAACCTCAGCAGGCAATGCTCTTAACCACTGAGCCATCTCTCCTGCCTCTTCCTTCTGTTGCCAGTAGAGAGCACCAAACCTCATTTTGAGAGCAATTATGTGATTTCCAGGAATCGAACTTCTGAACTTTGGAAGAGCAGGCAATGCTCTTAACCACTGAGCCATCTCTCCTGCCTCTCCCCTCTGTTGCCAGTAGAGGGCACCAAACCTCATTTTGAGAGCAACTATGTGATTCCCAGGAATCGAACTTCTGACCTTTGGAAGAGCAGGCAATGCTCTTAACCACTGAGCCATCTCTCCAACCCGTTTTTCAACTTCTTTTACTAAACCAGGTTTACTCAATGTGGTGTGTGGATCACATCTCCATTTCCCTCACACGTGGAGTACAGGGGTCTCCGTGGACCTATTGGCCGTTCGTGTACCTCATAGAGGAGGTCTAGATAAATTGTTTTTCTGGCTTAAAATTGGTACACCTTTTGCTGGTGTTTGTCGTCCTTTGGATGTCTTGGATGTGAGTTCTTCTTCAGGAACATGAACATGCCTGTATTTTCTTCTTCTAGTCATCTTGCCTTACTCTCCTTGGTGTTGTCTCTGAAGCACGCTGGCTCGTGGTGATAGAGCTGTGAGCCTTTAACATCCTAACAAAAGCTTTTGCCTCATTCAGTCACAACAACGCGGGCCCTGGCCCTTGGCCCTGACTCTATGTCTGTCTGTGGTCTCATCAAACTCAGCAGGCAATGCTCTTTACCACAGAGCCATCTCTCTTGCCTCTTCCTTGTGGTGCCACTAGAGGGCGCCAAACCTCCTTTTGAGAGCAATTATTTGGTAGCCAGGAATCGAACTTCTGACCTTCGGAAGGGCAGCCAATGTTCTTAACCACTGACCTATCTCTCCAGCTTTTCTTACTGTAGCCAAAAGAGGGCACAAGACCTCATGGCAGATGGTTGTGAATCATTATGTGGTTGCCTGCAATTGATTTCAGGAGGTTCTAAGAGCAGGCAATGCTCTTAAGCACTGAACCATCTCTCATGCCTCTTCTTTTTTGCCAGTAAAGGGCACCAAATCTACCTTTTGAGAGCAATTATGGGATTGCCAGGAATGGAACTTCTGACCTTTGGAAGGGCAGCCAAAGCTCTTATCCACTGAGCTAACACCCCAGCTCTTATTTTTGTATCCAAAAGAGGGCACAAGACCTCATTGCAGATGGTTGTGAGCCATTATGTGGTTGCCTGGAATTGAATTCAGGAGGTTGGAAGAGGAGGCAATGATCTTAACCACGGAGCCATCTCTCATGCCTCTTCCTTATGTTGCCAGTAGAGGGCACCAAACCTCCTTTTGAGAGCAATTATGTGATTTCCAGGAATCGAACTTCTGACCTTTGGAAGAGCAGGCAATGCTCTTAACCACTGAGCCGTCTCTCCAACCCGTTTTTCAACTTCTTTTACTAAACCAGCTTTAGTCAATGTGGTGTGTGGATCACATCTCCATTTCCCTGACGTGTGGAGTACAGGGGTCTGCATGGACCTATTGGCCATTCATGTACCTCATAGAGGAGGTCTAGATAAATTGTTTCTCTGGCTTTAAATAGGTTAACATTTTGCTGGTGTTTGTAGTCCTTTGATTGTCTTGGATGTGAGTTCTTCTTCAGGAACATGAACATGCCTGTATTTTCTTCTTCTAGTCATCTTGCCTTACTCTCCTTGGTGTTGTCTCTGAAGCATGCTGGCTCGTGGTGATAGAGCTTTGAGCCTTTAACATCCTAACAAAAGCTTTTGGCTCATTCAGTCACAACAACGCGGGCCCTGGCCCTTGGCCCTGACTCTATGTCTGTATGTGGTCTCATCAAACTCAGCAGGCAATGCTCTTTACCACAGAGCCATCTCTCTTGCCTCTTCCTTGTGGTGCCACTAGAGGGCGCCAAACCTCCTTTTGAGAGCAATTATTTGGTAGCCAGGAATCGAACTTCTGACCTTCGGAAGAGCAGCCAATGTTCTTTACCACTGACCTATCTCTCCAGCTTTTCTTACTGTAGCCAAAAGAGGGCACAAGACCTCATGGCAGATGGTTGTGAATCATTATGTGGTTGCCTGCAATTGATTTCAGGAGGTTCTAAGAGCAGGCAATGCTCTTAAGCACTGAACCATCTCTCATGCCTCTTCTTTTTTGCCAGTAAAGGGCACCAAATCTACCTTTTGAGAGCAATTATGGGATTGCCAGGAATGGAACTTCTGACCTTTGGAAGGGCAGCCAAAGCTCTTTTCCACTGAGCTAACACCCCAGCTCTTATTTTTGTATCCAAAAGAGGGCACAGGACCTCATTGCAGATGGTTGTGAGCCATTATGTGGTTGCCTGAAATTGAATTCAGGAGGTTGGAAGAGGAGGCAATGATCTTAACCACGGAGCCATCTCTCATGCCTCTTCCTTATGTTGCCAGTAGAGGGCACCAAACCTCCTTTTGAGAGCAATTATGTGATTTCCAGGAATCGAACTTCTGACCTTTGGAAGAGCAGGCAATGCTCTTAACCACTGAGCCGTCTCTCCAACCCGTTTTTCAACTTCTTTTACTAAACCAGCTTTAGTCAATGTGGTGTGTGGATCACATCTCCAGTTCCCTGACGTGTGGAGTACAGGGGTCTGCATGGACCTATTGGCCATTCATGTACCTCATAGAGGAGGTCTAGATAAATTGTTTCTCTGGCTTTAAATAGGTTAACATTTTGCTGGTGTTTGTAGTCCTTTGATTGTCTTGGATATGAGTTCTTCTTCAGGCACATGAACATGCCAATATTTTCTTCTTCTAGCCATCTTGCCTTACTCTCCTTGGTGTTGTCTCTGAAGCACGC
The DNA here is from genome assembly GCF_950005125.1 of Chionomys nivalis. Taxonomy (NCBI): domain Eukaryota; kingdom Metazoa; phylum Chordata; class Mammalia; order Rodentia; family Cricetidae; genus Chionomys; species Chionomys nivalis. The sequence goes on along the minus strand of NW_026646986.1, from coordinate 32,869 downwards.
TGGCTCATGGTGATAGAGCTGTGAGTCTTTAACATCCTAACAAGAGCTTTTGCCTCATTCAGTCACAACAACGTGGGCCCTGGCCCTGTGCCCCGACTCTATGTCTGTTCTTGGCCTCATCAAACTCAGCAGGCAAAGCTCTTTACCACAGAGCCATCTTTCCTGCCTCTTCCTTGTGGTGCCACTAGAGGGCGCCAAACCTCCTTTTGAGAGCAATTACGTGGTTCCCAGGAATCGAACTTCTGACCTTTGGAAGGGCAACCAATGCTCTTAACCACTGAGCTGTCTCTCCAGCTCTTCTTACTGTAGCCAAAAGAGGGCACAAGACCTCATGGCAGATGGTTGTGACCCGTTATGTGGTCGCCTGGAATTGAATTCAGGAGGTTGGAAGAGCAGGCAATTCTCTTAACCATTGAGCCATCTCTCTTGCATCTTCCTTCTGTTGCCAGTAGAGGGCACCAAACCTCCTTTTGAGAGCAATTATGTGGTTGCCAGGAATCGAACTTCTGACCTTTGGAAGGGCAGGCAAAGCTCTTAACCACTGAGCTATCTCCCCAGCTCTTCTTTCTGTATCCAAAAGAGGGCACAAGACCTCATTGCAGATGGTTGTGAGCCATTATGTGGTTGCCTGGAATTCAGTTCAGGAGGTTGGAAGAGCAGGCAATGTTCTTAACCACTGAGCCATCTCTCCAACCCGTTTTTCAACTTCTTTTACTAAACCAGCTTTAGTCAATGTGGTGTGTGGATCACATCTCCAGTTCCCTGACGTGTGGAGTACAGGGGTCTGCATGGACCTATTGGCCGTTCGCGTACCTCATAGATGAAGTCTAGATAAATTGTTTGTCTGGCTTTAAATTGGTAAACCTTTTGCTGGTGTTTGTCGTCCTTTGGATGTCTTGGATGTGAGTTCTTCTTAAGGAACATGAACATGCCTGTATTTTCTTCTTCTAACCATCTTTCCTCATTCTGCTTGGTGGTGTCCCTGAAGCATGCAGGCTCATGCTGATAGAGCTGTGAGTCTTTATTATCCTAACAAAATGTGTTGCCTGATTCTGAGACAACAACGTGGGCCCTGGCTGTATGTGTCCACTTGGCCTCATCAACCTCAGCAGGCAATGCTCTTAACCACTGAGCCATCTCTCCTGCCTCTTCCTTCTGTTGCCAGTAGAGGGCACCAAACCTCCTTTTGAGAGCAATTATGTGATTTCCAGGAATCGAACTTCTGAACTTTGGAAGAGCAGGCAATGCTCTTAACCACTGAGCCATCTCTCCTGCCTCTCCCTTCTGTTGCCAGTAGAGGGCACCAAACCTCATTTTGAGAGCAACTATGTGATTCCCAGGAATCGAACTTCTGAACTTTGGAAGAGCAGGCAATGCTCTTAACCACTGAGCCATCTCTCCAACCCGTTTTTCAACTTCTTTTACTAAACCAGGTTTACTCAATGTGGTGTGTGGATCACATCTCCATTTCCCTAACATGTGGAGTACAGGGGTCTCCGTGGACCTATTGGCCGTTCGTGTACCTCATAGAGGAGGTCTAGATAAATTGTTTCTCTGGCTTAAAATTGGTACACCTTTTGCTGGTGTTTGTCGTCCTTTGGATGTCTTGGATGTGAGTTCTTCTTCAGGAACATGAACATGCCTGTATTTTCTTCTTCTAGTCATCTTGCCTTACTCTCCTTGGTGTTGTCTCTGAAGCACGCTGGCTCGTGGTGATAGAGCTGTGAGCCTTTAACATCCTAACAAAAGCTTTTTCCTCATTCAGTCACAACAACGCGGGCCCTGGCCCTTGGCCCTGACTCTATGTCTGTCTGTGGTCTCATCAAACTCAGCAGGCAATGCTCTTTACCACAGAGCCATCTCTCTTGCCTCTTCCTTGTGGTGCCACTAGAGGGCGCCAAACCTCCTTTTGAGAGCAATTATTTGGTAGCCAGGAATCGAACTTCTGACCTTCGGAAGGGCAGCCAATGTTCTTAACCACTGACCTATCTCTCCAGCTTTTCTTACTGTAGCCAAAAGAGGGCACAAGACCTCATGGCAGATGGTTGTGAATCATTATGTGGTTGCCTGCAATTGATTTCAGGAGGTTCTAAGAGCAGGCAATGCTCTTAAGCACTGAACCATCTCTCATGCCTCTTCTTTTTTGCCAGTAAAGGGCACCAAATCTACCTTTTGAGAGCAATTATGGGATTGCCAGGAATGGAACTTCTGACCTTTGGAAGGGCAGCCAAAGCTCTTTTCCACTGAGCTAACACCCCAGCTCTTATTTTTGTATCCAAAAGAGGGCACAGGACCTCATTGCAGATGGTTGTGAGCCATTATGTGGTTGCCTGGAATTGAATTCAGGAGGTTGGAAGAGGAGGCAATGATCTTAACCACGGAGCCATCTCTCATGCCTCTTCCTTATGTTGCCAGTAGAGGGCACCAAACCTCCTTTTGAGAGCAATTATGTGATTTCCAGGAATCGAACTTCTGACCTTTGGAAGAGCAGGCAATGCTCTTAACCACTGAGCCGTCTCTCCAACCCGTTTTTCAACTTCTTTTACTAAACCAGCTTTAGTCAATGTGGTGTGTGGATCACATCTCCAGTTCCCTGACGTGTGGAGTACAGGGGTCTGCATGGACCTATTGGCCATTCATGTACCTCATAGAGGAGGTCTAGATAAATTGTTTCTCTGGCTTTAAATAGGTTAACATTTTGCTGGTGTTTGTAGTCCTTTGATTGTCTTGGATATGAGTTCTTCTTCAGGCACATGAACATGCCAATATTTTCTTCTTCTAGCCATCTTGCCTTACTCTCCTTGGTGTTGTCTCTGAAGCACGCTGGCTCATGGTGATAGAGCTGTGAGTCTTTAACATCCTAACAAGAGCTTTTGCCTCATTCAGTCACAACAACGTGGGCCCTGGCCCTGTGCCCCGACTCTATGTCTGTTCTTGGCCTCATCAAACTCAGCAGGCAAAGCTCTTTACCACAGAGCCATCTTTCCTGCCTCTTCCTTGTGGTGCCACTAGAGGGCGCCAAACCTCCTTTTGAGAGCAATTACGTGGTTCCCAGGAATCGAACTTCTGACCTTTGGAAGGGCAACCAATGCTCTTAACCACTGAGCTGTCTCTCCAGCTCTTCTTACTGTAGCCAAAAGAGGGCACAAGACCTCATGGCAGATGGTTGTGACCCGTTATGTGGTCGCCTGGAATTGAATTCAGGAGGTTGGAAGAGCAGGCAATTCTCTTAACCATTGAGCCATCTCTCTTGCATCTTCCATCTGTTGCCAGTAGAGGGCACCAAACCTCCTTTTGAGAGCAATTATGTGGTTGCCAGGAATCGAACTTCTGACCTTTGGAAGGGCAGGCAAAGCTCTTAACCACTGAGCTATCTCCCCAGCTCTTCTTTCTGTATCCAAAAGAGGGCACAAGACCTCATTGCAGATGGTTGTGAGCCATTATGTGGTTGCCTGGAATTCAGTTCAGGAGGTTGGAAGAGCAGGCAATGTTCTTTACCACTGAGCCATCTCTCCAACCCGTTTTTCAACTTCTTGAACTAAACCAGGCTTACTCAATGTGGTGTGTGGATCATATCTGCATTCCACTAACATGTGGAGTACAGGGGTCTCCATGGACATATTGGCCGTTTGCGTACCTCATAGATGAAGTCTAGATAAATTGTTTGTCTGGCTTTAAATTGGTAAACCTTTTGCTGGTGTTTGTCGTCCTTTGGATGTCTTGGATGTGAGTTCTTCTTAAGGAACATGAACATGCCTGTATTTTCTTCTTCTAACCATCTTTCCTCATTCTGCTTGGTGGTGTCCCTGAAGCATGCAGGCTCATGCTGATAGAGCTGTGAGTCTTTATTATCCTAACAAAATGTGTTGCCTGATTCTGAGACAACAACGTGGGCCCTGGCTGTATGTGTCCACTTGGCCTCATCAACCTCAGCAGGCAATGCTCTTAACCACTGAGCCATCTCTCCTGCCTCTTCCTTCTGTTGCCAGTAGAGGGCACCAAACCTCCTTTTGAGAGCAATTATGTGATTTCCAGGAATCGAACTTCTGAACTTTGGAAAAGCAGGCAATGCTCTTAACCACTGAGCCATCTCTCCTGCCTCTCCCCTCTGTTGCCAGTAGAGGGCACCAAACCTCATTTTGAGAGCAACTATGTGATTCCCAGGAATCGAACTTCTGAACTTTGGAAGAGCAGGCAATGCTCTTAACCACTGAGCCATCTCTCCAACCCGTTTTTCAACTTCTTTTACTAAACCAGGTTTACTCAATGTGGTGTGTGGATCACATCTCCATTTCCCTAACATGTGGAGTACAGGGGTCTCCGTGGACCTATTGGCCGTTCGTGTACCTCATAGAGGAGGTCTAGATAAATTGTTTCTCTGGCTTAAAATTGGTACACCTTTTGCTGGTGTTTGTCGTCCTTTGGATGTCTTGGATGTGAGTTCTTCTTCAGGAACATGAACATGCCTGTATTTTCTTCTTCTAGTCATCTTGCCTTACTCTCCTTGGTGTTGTCTCTGAAGCACGCTGGCTCGTGGTGATAGAGCTGTGAGCCTTTAACATCCTAACAAAAGCTTTTTCCTCATTCAGTCACAACAACGCGGGCCCTGGCCCTTGGCCCTGACTCTATGTCTGTCTGTGGTCTCATCAAACTCAGCAGGCAATGCTCTTTACCACAGAGCCATCTCTCTTGCCTCTTCCTTGTGGTGCCACTAGAGGGCGCCAAACCTCCTTTTGAGAGCAATTATTTGGTAGCCAGGAATCGAACTTCTGACCTTCGGAAGGACAGCCAATGTTCTTAACCACTGACCTATCTCTCCAGCTTTTCTTACTGTAGCCAAAAGAGGGCACAAGACCTCATGGCAGATGGTTGTGAATCATTATGTGGTTGCCTGCAATTGATTTCAGGAGGTTCTAAGAGCAGGCAATGCTCTTAAGCACTGAACCATCTCTCATGCCTCTTCTTTTTTGCCAGTAAAGGGCACCAAATCTACCTTTTGAGAGCAATTATGGGATTGCCAGGAATGGAACTTCTGACCTTTGGAAGGGCAGCCAAAGCTCTTTTCCACTGAGCTAACACCCCAGCTCTTATTTTTGTATCCAAAAGAGGGCACAGGACCTCATTGCAGATGGTTGTGAGCCATTATGTGGTTGCCTGAAATTGAATTCAGGAGGTTGGAAGAGGAGGCAATGATCTTAACCACGGAGCCATCTCTCATGCCTCTTCCTTATGTTGCCAGTAGAGGGCACCAAACCTCCTTTTGAGAGCAATTATGTGATTTCCAGGAATCGAACTTCTGACCTTTGGAAGAGCAGGCAATGCTCTTAACCACTGAGCCATCTCTCCAACCCGTTTTTCAACTTCTTTTACTAAACCAGCTTTAGTCAATGTGGTGTGTGGATCACATCTCCAGTTCCCTGACGTGTGGAGTACAGGGGTCTGCATGGACCTATTGGCCATTCATGTACCTCATAGAGGAGGTCTAGATAAATTGTTTCTCTGGCTTTAAATAGGTTAACATTTTGCTGGTGTTTGTAGTCCTTTGATTGTCTTGGATATGAGTTCTTCTTCAGGCACATGAACATGCCAATATTTTCTTCTTCTAGCCATCTTGCCTTACTCTCCTTGGTGTTGTCTCTGAAGCACGCTGGCTCATGGTGATAGAGCTGTGAGTCTTTAACATCCTAACAAGAGCTTTTGCCTCATTCAGTCACAACAACGTGGGCCCTGGCCCTGTGCCCCGACTCTATGTCTGTTCTTGGCCTCATCAAACTCAGCAGGCAAAGCTCTTTACCACAGAGCCATCTTTCCTGCCTCTTCCTTGTGGTGCCACTAGAGGGCGCCAAACCTCCTTTTGAGAGCAATTACGTGGTTCCCAGGAATCGAACTTCTGACCTTTGGAAGGGCAACCAATGCTCTTAACCACTGAGCTGTCTCTCCAGCTCTTCTTACTGTAGCCAAAAGAGGGCACAAGACCTCATGGCAGATGGTTGTGACCCGTTATGTGGTCGCCTGGAATTGAATTCAGGAGGTTGGAAGAGCAGGCAATTCTCTTAACCATTGAGCCATCTCTCTTGCATCTTCCTTCTGTTGCCAGTAGAGGGCACCAAACCTCCTTTTGAGAGCAATTATGTGGTTGCCAGGAATCGAACTTCTGACCTTTGGAAGGGCAGGCAAAGCTCTTAACCACTGAGCTATCTCCCCAGCTCTTCTTTCTGTATCCAAAAGAGGGCACAAGACCTCATTGCAGATGGTTGTGAGCCATTATGTGGTTGCCTGGAATTCAGTTCAGGAGGTTGGAAGAGCAGGCAATGTTCTTAACCACTGAGCCATCTCTCCAACCCGTTTTTCAACTTCTTTTACTAAACCAGCTTTAGTCAATGTGGTGTGTGGATCACATCTCCAGTTCCCTGACGTGTGGAGTACAGGGGTCTGCATGGACCTATTGGCCGTTCGCGTACCTCATAGATGAAGTCTAGATAAATTGTTTGTCTGGCTTTAAATTGGTAAACCTTTTGCTGGTGTTTGTCGTCCTTTGGATGTCTTGGATGTGAGTTCTTCTTAAGGAACATGAACATGCCTGTATTTTCTTCTTCTAACCATCTTTCCTCATTCTGCTTGGTGGTGTCCCTGAAGCATGCAGGCTCATGCTGATAGAGCTGTGAGTCTTTATTATCCTAACAAAATGTGTTGCCTGATTCTGAGACAACAACGTGGGCCCTGGCTGTATGTGTCCACTTGGCCTCATCAACCTCAGCAGGCAATGCTCTTAACCACTGAGCCATCTCTCCTGCCTCTTCCTTCTGTTGCCAGTAGAGGGCACCAAACCTCCTTTTGAGAGCAATTATGTGATTTCCAGGAATCGAACTTCTGAACTTTGGAAGAGCAGGCAATGCTCTTAACCACTGAGCCATCTCTCCTGCCTCTCCCCTCTGTTGCCAGTAGAGGGCACCAAACCTCATTTTGAGAGCAACTATGTGATTCCCAGGAATCGAACTTCTGAACTTTGGAAGAGCAGGCAATGCTCTTAACCACTGAGCCATCTCTCCAACCCGTTTTTCAACTTCTTTTACTAAACCAGGTTTACTCAATGTGGTGTGTGGATCACATCTCCATTTCCCTAACATGTGGAGTACAGGGGTCTCCGTGGACCTATTGGCCGTTCGTGTACCTCATAGAGGAGGTCTAGATAAATTGTTTCTCTGGCTTAAAATTGGTACACCTTTTGCTGGTGTTTGTCGTCCTTTGGATGTCTTGGATGTGAGTTCTTCTTCAGGAACATGAACATGCCTGTATTTTCTTCTTCTAGTCATCTTGCCTTACTCTCCTTGGTGTTGTCTCTGAAGCACGCTGGCTCGTGGTGATAGAGCTGTGAGCCTTTAACATCCTAACAAAAGCTTTTGCCTCATTCAGTCACAACAACGCGGGCCCTGGCCCTTGGCCCTGACTCTATGTCTGTCTGTGGTCTCATCAAACTCAGCAGGCAATGCTCTTTACCACAGAGCCATCTCTCTTGCCTCTTCCTTGTGGTGCCACTAGAGGGCGCCAAACCTCCTTTTGAGAGCAATTATTTGGTAGCCAGGAATCGAACTTCTGACCTTCGGAAGGGCAGCCAATGTTCTTAACCACTGACCTATCTCTCCAGCTTTTCTTACTGTAGCCAAAAGAGGGCACAAGACCTCATGGCAGATGGTTGTGAATCATTATGTGGTTGCCTGCAATTGATTTCAGGAGGTTCTAAGAGCAGGCAATGCTCTTAAGCACTGAACCATCTCTCATGCCTCTTCTTTTTTGCCAGTAAAGGGCACCAAATCTACCTTTTGAGAGCAATTATGGGATTGCCAGGAATGGAACTTCTGACCTTTGGAAGGGCAGCCAAAGCTCTTTTCCACTGAGCTAACACCCCAGCTCTTATTTTTGTATCCAAAAGAGGGCACAGGACCTCATTGCAGATGGTTGTGAGCCATTATGTGGTTGCCTGGAATTGAATTCAGGAGGTTGGAAGAGGAGGCAATGATCTTAACCACGGAGCCATCTCTCATGCCTCTTCCTTATGTTGCCAGTAGAGGGCACCAAACCTCCTTTTGAGAGCAATTATGTGATTTCCAGGAATCGAACTTCTGACCTTTGGAAGAGCAGGCAATGCTCTGAACCACTGAGCCGTCTCTCCAACCCGTTTTTCAACTTCTTTTACTAAACCAGCTTTAGTCAATGTGGTGTGTGGATCACATCTCCATTTCCCTGACGTGTGGAGTACAGGGGTCTGCATGGACCTATTGGCCATTCATGTACCTCATAGAGGAGGTCTAGATAAATTGTTTCTCTGGCTTTAAATAGGTTAACATTTTGCTGGTGTTTGTAGTCCTTTGATTGTCTTGGATATGAGTTCTTCTTCAGGCACATGAACATGCCAATATTTTCTTCTTCTAGCCATCTTGCCTTACTCTCCTTGGTGTTGTCTCTGAAGCACGCTGGCTCATGGTGATAGAGCTGTGAGTCTTTAACATCCTAACAAGAGCTTTTGCCTCATTCAGTCACAACAACGTGGGCCCTGGCCCTGTGCCCCGACTCTATGTCTGTTCTTGGCCTCATCAAACTCAGCAGGCAAAGCTCTTTACCACAGAGCCATCTTTCCTGCCTCTTCCTTGTGGTGCCACTAGAGGGCGCCAAACCTCCTTTTGAGAGCAATTACGTGGTTCCCAGGAATCGAACTTCTGACCTTTGGAAGGGCAACCAATGCTCTTAACCACTGAGCTGTCTCTCCAGCTCTTCTTACTGTAGCCAAAAGAGGGCACAAGACCTCATGGCAGATGGTTGTGACCCGTTATGTGGTCGCCTGGAATTGAATTCAGGAGGTTGGAAGAGCAGGCAATTCTCTTAACCATTGAGCCATCTCTCTTGCACCTTCCTTCTGTTGCCAGTAGAGGGCACCAAACCTCCTTTTGAGAGCAATTATGTGGTTGCCAGGAATCGAACTTCTGACCTTTGGAAGGGCAGGCAAAGCTCTTAACCACTGAGCTATCTCCCCAGCTCTTCTTTCTGTATCCAAAAGAGGGCACAAGACCTCATTGCAGATGGTTGTGAGCCATTATGTGGTTGCCTGGAATTCAGTTCAGGAGGTTGGAAGAGCAGGCAATGTTCTTAACCACTGAGCCATCTCTCCAACCCGTTTTTCAACTTCTTGAACTAAACCAGGCTTACTCAATGTGGTGTGTGGATCATATCTGCATTCCACTAACATGTGGAGTACAGGGGTCTCCATGGACATATTGGCCGTTCGCGTACCTCATAGATGAAGTCTAGATAAATTGTTTGTCTGGCTTTAAATTGGTAAACCTTTTGCTGGTGTTTGTCGTCCTTTGGATGTCTTGGATGTGAGTTCTTCTTAAGGAACATGAACATGCCTGTATTTTCTTCTTCTAACCATCTTTCCTCATTCTGCTTGGTGGTGTCCCTGAAGCATGCAGGCTCATGCTGATAGAGCTGTGAGTCTTTATTATCCTAACAAAATGTGTTGCCTGATTCTGAGACAACAACGTGGGCCCTGGCTGTATGTGTCCACTTGGCCTCATCAACCTCAGCAGGCAATGCTCTTAACCACTGAGCCATCTCTCCTGCCTCTTCCTTCTGTTGCCAGTAGAGGGCACCAAACCTCCTTTTGAGAGCAATTATGTGATTTCCAGGAATCGAACTTCTGAACTTTGGAAGAGCAGGCAATGCTCTTAACCACTGAGCCATCTCTCCTGCCTCTCCCCTCTGTTGCCAGTAGAGGGCACCAAACCTCATTTTGAGAGCAACTATGTGATTCCCAGGAATCGAACTTCTGAACTTTGGAAGAGCAGGCAATGCTCTTAACCACTGAGCCATCTCTCCAACCCGTTTTTCAACTTCTTTTACTAAACCAGGTTTACTCAATGTGGTGTGTGGATCACATCTCCATTTCCCTAACATGTGGAGTACAGGGGTCTCCGTGGACCTATTGGCCGTTCGTGTACCTCATAGAGGAGGTCTAGATAAATTGTTTCTCTGGCTTAAAATTGGTACACCTTTTGCTGGTGTTTGTCGTCCTTTGGATGTCTTGGATGTGAGTTCTTCTTCAGGAACATGAACATGCCTGTATTTTCTTCTTCTAGTCATCTTGCCTTACTCTCCTTGGTGTTGTCTCTGAAGCACGCTGGCTCGTGGTGATAGAGCTGTGAGCCTTTAACATCCTAACAAAAGCTTTTGCCTCATTCAGTCACAACAACGCGGGCCCTGGCCCTTGGCCCTGACTCTATGTCTGTCTGTGGTCTCATCAAACTCAGCAGGCAATGCTCTTTACCACAGAGCCATCTCTCTTGCCTCTTCCTTGTGGTGCCACTAGAGGGCGCCAAACCTCCTTTTGAGAGCAATTATTTGGTAGCCAGGAATCGAACTTCTGACCTTCGGAAGGGCAGCCAATGTTCTTAACCACTGACCTATCTCTCCAGCTTTTCTTACTGTAGCCAAAAGAGGGCACAAGACCTCATGGCAGATGGTTGTGAATCATTATGTGGTTGCCTGCAATTGATTTCAGGAGGTTCTAAGAGCAGGCAATGCTCTTAAGCACTGAACCATCTCTCATGCCTCTTCTTTTTTGCCAGTAAAGGGCACCAAATCTACCTTTTGAGAGCAATTATGGGATTGCCAGGAATGGAACTTCTGACCTTTGGAAGGGCAGCCAAAGCTCTTTTCCACTGAGCTAACACCCCAGCTCTTATTTTTGTATCCAAAAGAGGGCACAGGACCTCATTGCAGATGGTTGTGAGCCATTATGTGGTTGCCTGGAATTGAATTCAGGAGGTTGGAAGAGGAGGCAATGATCTTAACCACGGAGCCATCTCTCATGCCTCTTCCTTATGTTGCCAGTAGAGGGCACCAAACCTCCTTTTGAGAGCAATTATGTGATTTCCAGGAATCGAACTTCTGACCTTTGGAAGAGCAGGCAATGCTCTTAACCACTGAGCCGTCTCTCCAACCCGTTTTTCAACTTCTTTTACTAAACCAGCTTTAGTCAATGTGGTGTGTGGATCACATCTCCAGTTCCCTGACGTGTGGAGTACAGGGGTCTGCATGGACCTATTGGCCATTCATGTACCTCATAGAGGAGGTCTAGATAAATTGTTTCTCTGGCTTTAAATAGGTTAACATTTTGCTGGTGTTTGTAGTCCTTTGATTGTCTTGGATATGAGTTCTTCTTCAGGCACATGAACATGCCAATATTTTCTTCTTCTAGCCATCTTGCCTTACTCTCCTTGGTGTTGTCTCTGAAGCACGCTGGCTCATGGTGATAGAGCTGTGAGTCTTTAACATCCTAACAAGAGCTTTTGCCTCATTCAGTCACAACAACGTGGGCCCTGGCCCTGTGCCCCGACTCTATGTCTGTTCTTGGCCTCATCAAACTCAGCAGGCAAAGCTCTTTACCACAGAGCCATCTTTCCTGCCTCTTCCTTGTGGTGCCACTAGAGGGCGCCAAACCTCCTTTTGAGAGCAATTACGTGGTTCCCAGGAATCGAACTTCTGACCTTTGGAAGGGCAACCAATGCTCTTAACCACTGAGCTGTCTCTCCAGCTCTTCTTACTGTAGCCAAAAGAGGGCACAAGACCTCATGGCAGATGGTTGTGACCCGTTATGTGGTCGCCTGGAATTGAATTCAGGAGGTTGGAAGAGCAGGCAGTTCTCTTAACCATTGAGCCATCTCTCTTGCATCTTCCTTCTGTTGCCAGTAGAGGGCACCAAACCTCCTTTTGAGAGCAATTATGTGGTTGCCAGGAATCGAACTTCTGACCTTTGGAAGGGCAGGCAAAGCTCTTAACCACTGAGCTATCTCCCCAGCTCTTCTTTCTGTATCCAAAAGAGGGCACAAGACCTCATTGCAGATGGTTGTGAGCCATTATGTGGTTGCCTGGAATTCAGTTCAGGAGGTTGGAAGAGCAGGCAATGTTCTTAACCACTGAGCCATCTCTCCAACCCGTTTTTCAACTTCTTGAACTAAACCAGGCTTACTCAATGTGGTGTGTGGATCATATCTGCATTCCACTAACATGTGGAGTACAGGGGTCTCCATGGACATATTGGCCGTTCGCGTACCTCATAGATGAAGTCTAGATAAATTGTTTGTCTGGCTTTAAATTGGTAAACCTTTTGCTGGTGTTTGTCGTCCTTTGGATGTCTTGGATGTGAGTTCTTCTTAAGGAACATGAACATGCCTGTATTTTCTTCTTCTAACCATCTTTCCTCATTCTGCTTGGTGGTGTCCCTGAAGCATGCAGGCTCATGCTGATAGAGCTGTGAGTCTTTATTATCCTAACAAAATGTGTTGCCTGATTCTGAGACAACAACGTGGGCCCTGGCTGTATGTGTCCACTTGGCCTCATCAACCTCAGCAGGCAATGCTCTTAACCACTGAGCCATCTCTCCTGCCTCTTCCTTCTGTTGCCAGTAGAGGGCACCAAACCTCCTTTTGAGAGCAATTATGTGATTTCCAGGAATCGAACTTCTGAACTTTGGAAGAGCAGGCAATGCTCTTAACCACTGAGCCATCTCTCCTGCCTCTCCCCTCTGTTGCCAGTAGAGGGCACCAAACCTCATTTTGAGAGCAACTATGTGATTCCCAGGAATCGAACTTCTGAACTTTGGAAGAGCAGGCAATGCTCTTAACCACTGAGCCATCTCTCCAACCCGTTTTTCAACTTCTTTTACTAAACCAGGTTTACTCAATGTGGTGTGTGGATCACATCTCCATTTCCCTAACATGTGGAGTACAGGGGTCTCCGTGGACCTATTGGCCGTTCGTGTACCTCATAGAGGAGGTCTAGATAAATTGTTTCTCTGGCTTAAAATTGGTACACCTTTTGCTGGTGTTTGTCGTCCTTTGGATGTCTTGGATGTGAGTTCTTCTTCAGGAACATGAACATGCCTGTATTTTCTTCTTCTAGTCATCTTGCCTTACTCTCCTTGGTGTTGTCTCTGAAGCACGCTGGCTCGTGGTGATAGAGCTGTGAGCCTTTAACATCCTAACAAAAGCTTTTTCCTCATTCAGTCACAACAACGCGGGCCCTGGCCCTTGGCCCTGACTCTATGTCTGTCTGTGGTCTCATCAAACTCAGCAGGCAATGCTCTTTACCACAGAGCCATCTCTCTTGCCTCTTCCTTGTGGTGCCACTAGAGGGCGCCAAACCTCCTTTTGAGAGCAATTATTTGGTAGCCAGGAATCGAACTTCTGACCTTCGGAAGGGCAGCCAATGTTCTTAACCACTGACCTATCTCTCCAGCTTTTCTTACTGTAGCCAAAAGAGGGCACAAGACCTCATGGCAGATGGTTGTGAATCATTATGTGGTTGCCTGCAATTGATTTCAGGAGGTTCTAAGAGCAGGCAATGCTCTTAAGCACTGAACCATCTCTCATGCCTCTTCTTTTTTGCCAGTAAAGGGCACCAAATCTACCTTTTGAGAGCAATTATGGGATTGCCAGGAATGGAACTTCTGACCTTTGGAAGGGCAGCCAAAGCTCTTTTCCACTGAGCTAACACCCCAGCTCTTATTTTTGTATCCAAAAGAGGGCACAGGACCTCATTGCAGATGGTTGTGAGCCATTATGTGGTTGCCTGGAATTGAATTCAGGAGGTTGGAAGAGGAGGCAATGATCTTAACCACGGAGCCATCTCTCATGCCTCTTCCTTATGTTGCCAGTAGAGGGCACCAAACCTCCTTTTGAGAGCAATTATGTGATTTCCAGGAATCGAACTTCTGACCTTTGGAAGAGCAGGCAATGCTCTTAACCACTGAGCCGTCTCTCCAACCCGTTTTTCAACTTCTTTTACTAAACCAGCTTTAGTCAATGTGGTGTGTGGATCACATCTCCAGTTCCCTGACGTGTGGAGTACAGGGGTCTGCATGGACCTATTGGCCATTCATGTACCTCATAGAGGAGGTCTAGATAAATTGTTTCTCTGGCTTTAAATAGGTTAACATTTTGCTGGTGTTTGTAGTCCTTTGATTGTCTTGGATATGAGTTCTTCTTCAGGCACATGAACATGCCAATATTTTCTTCTTCTAGCCATCTTGCCTTACTCTCCTTGGTGTTGTCTCTGAAGCACGCTGGCTCATGGTGATAGAGCTGTGAGTCTTTAACATCCTAACAAGAGCTTTTGCCTCATTCAGTCACAACAACGTGGGCCCTGGCCCTGTGCCCCGACTCTATGTCTGTTCTTGGCCTCATCAAACTCAGCAGGCAAAGCTCTTTACCACAGAGCCATCTTTCCTGCCTCTTCCTTGTGGTGCCACTAGAGGGCGCCAAACCTCCTTTTGAGAGCAATTACGTGGTTCCCAGGAATCGAACTTCTGACCTTTGGAAGGGCAACCAATGCTCTTAACCACTGAGCTGTCTCTCCAGCTCTTCTTACTGTAGCCAAAAGAGGGCACAAGACCTCATGGCAGATGGTTGTGACCCGTTATGTGGTCGCCTGGAATTGAATTCAGGAGGTTGGAAGAGCAGGCAGTTCTCTTAACCATTGAGCCATCTCTCTTGCATCTTCCTTCTGTTGCCAGTAGAGGGCACCAAACCTCCTTTTGAGAGCAATTATGTGGTTGCCAGGAATCGAACTTCTGACCTTTGGAAGGGCAGGCAAAGCTCTTAACCACTGAGCTATCTCCCCAGCTCTTCTTTCTGTATCCAAAAGAGGGCACAAGACCTCATTGCAGATGGTTGTGAGCCATTATGTGGTTGCCTGGAATTCAGTTCAGGAGGTTGGAAGAGCAGGCAATGTTCTTAACCACTGAGCCATCTCTCCAACCCGTTTTTCAACTTCTTGAACTAAACCAGGCTTACTCAATGTGGTGTGTGGATCATATCTGCATTCCACTAACATGTGGAGTACAGGGGTCTCCATGGACATATTGGCCGTTCGCGTACCTCATAGATGAAGTCTAGATAAATTGTTTGTCTGGCTTTAAATTGGTAAACCTTTTGCTGGTGTTTGTCGTCCTTTGGATGTCTTGGATGTGAGTTCTTCTTAAGGAACATGAACATGCCTGTATTTTCTTCTTCTAACCATCTTTCCTCATTCTGCTTGGTGGTGTCCCTGAAGCATGCAGGCTCATGCTGATAGAGCTGTGAGTCTTTATTATCCTAACAAAATGTGTTGCCTGATTCTGAGACAACAACGTGGGCCCTGGCTGTATGTGTCCACTTGGCCTCATCAACCTCAGCAGGCAATGCTCTTAACCACTGAGCCATCTCTCCTGCCTCTTCCTTCTGTTGCCAGTAGAGGGCACCAAACCTCCTTTTGAGAGCAATTATGTGATTTCCAGGAATCGAACTTCTGAACTTTGGAAGAGCAGGCAATGCTCTTAACCACTGAGCCGTCTCTCCAACCCGTTTTTCAACTTCTTTTACTAAACCAGCTTTAGTCAATGTGGTGTGTGGATCACATCTCCAGTTCCCTGACGTGTGGAGTACAGGGGTCTGCATGGACCTATTGGCCATTCATGTACCTCATAGAGGAGGTCTAGATAAATTGTTTCTCTGGCTTTAAATAGGTTAACATTTTGCTGGTGTTTGTAGTCCTTTGATTGTCTTGGATATGAGTTCTTCTTCAGGCACATGAACATGCCAATATTTTCTTCTTCTAGCCATCTTGCCTTACTCTCCTTGGTGTTGTCTCTGAAGCACGCTGGCTCATGGTGATAGAGCTGTGAGTCTTTAACATCCTAACAAGAGCTTTTGCCTCATTCAGTCACAACAACGTGGGCCCTGGCCCTGTGCCCCGACTCTATGTCTGTTCTTGGCCTCATCAAACTCAGCAGGCAAAGCTCTTTACCACAGAGCCATCATTCCTGCCTCTTCCTTGTGGTGCCACTAGAGGGCGCCAAACCTCCTTTTGAGAGCAATTACGTGGTTCCCAGGAATCGAACTTCTGACCTTTGGAAGGGCAACCAATGCTCTTAACCACTGAGCTGTCTCTCCAGCTCTTCTTACTGTAGCCAAAAGAGGGCACAAGACCTCATGGCAGATGGTTGTGACCCATTATGTGGTCGCCTGGAATTGAATTCAGGAGGTTGGAAGAGCAGGCAATTCTCTTAACCATTGAGCCATCTCTCTTGCAGTTTCCTTCTGTTGCCAGTAGAGGGCACCAAACCTCCTTTTGAGAGCAATTATGTGGTTGCCAGGAATCGAACTTCTGACCTTTGGAAGGGCAGGCAAAGCTCTTAACCACTGAGCTATCTCCCCAGCTCTTCTTTCTGTATCCAAAAGAGGGCACAAGACCTCATTGCAGATGGTTGTGAGCCATTATGTGGTTGCCTGGAATTCAGTTCAGGAGGTTGGAAGAGCAGGCAATGTTCTTAACCACTGAGCCATCTCTCCAACCCGTTTTTCAACTTCTTGAACTAAACCAGGCTTACTCAATGTGGTGTGTGGATCATATCTGCATTCCACTAACATGTGGAGTACAGGGGTCTCCATGGACATATTGGCCGTTCGCGTACCTCATTGATGAAGTCTAGATAAATTGTTTGTCTGGCTTTAAATTGGTAAACCTTTTGCTGGTGTTTGTCGTCCTTTGGATGTCTTGGATGTGAGTTCTTCTTAAGGAACATGAACATGCCTGTATTTTCTTCTTCTAACCATCTTTCCTCATTCTGCTTGGTGGTGTCCCTGAAGCATGCAGGCTCATGCTGATAGAGCTGTGAGTCTTTATTATCCTAACAAAATGTGTTGCCTGATTCTGAGACAACAACGTGGGCCCTGGCTGTATGTGTCCACTTGGCCTCATCAACCTCAGCAGGCAATGCTCTTAACCACTGAGCCATCTCTCCTGCCTCTTCCTTCTGTTGCCAGTAGAGGGCACCAAACCTCCTTTTGAGAGCAATTATGTGATTTCCAGGAATCGAACTTCTGAACTTTGGAAGAGCAGGCAATGCTCTTAACCACTGAGCCATCTCTCCTGCCTCTCCCCTCTGTTGCCAGTAGAGGGCACCAAACCTCATTTTGAGAGCAACTATGTGATTCCCAGGAATCGAACTTCTGAACTTTGGAAGAGCAGGCAATGCTCTTAACCACTGAGCCATCTCTCCAACCCGTTTTTCAACTTCTTTTACTAAACCAGGTTTACTCAATGTGGTGTGTGGATCACATCTCCATTTCCCTAACATGTGGAGTACAGGGGTCTCCGTGGACCTATTGGCCGTTCGTGTACCTCATAGAGGAGGTCTAGATAAATTGTTTCTCTGGCTTAAAATTGGTACACCTTTTGCTGGTGTTTGTCGTCCTTTGGATGTCTTGGATGTGAGTTCTTCTTCAGGAACATGAACATGCCTGTATTTTCTTCTTCTAGTCATCTTGCCTTACTCTCCTTGGTGTTGTCTCTGAAGCACGCTGGCTCGTGGTGATAGAGCTGTGAGCCTTTAACATCCTAACAAAAGCTTTTGCCTCATTCAGTCACAACAACGCGGGCCCTGGCCCTTGGCCCTGACTCTATGTCTGTCTGTGGTCTCATCAAACTCAGCAGGCAATGCTCTTTACCACAGAGCCATCTCTCTTGCCTCTTCCTTGTGGTGCCACTAGAGGGCGCCAAACCTCCTTTTGAGAGCAATTATTTGGTAGCCAGGAATCGAACTTCTGACCTTCGGAAGGGCAGCCAATGTTCTTAACCACTGACCTATCTCTCCAGCTTTTCTTACTGTAGCCAAAAGAGGGCACAAGATCTCATGGCAGATGGTTGTGAATCATTATGTGGTTGCCTGCAATTGATTTCAGGAGGTTCTAAGAGCAGGCAATGCTCTTAAGCACTGAACCATCTCTCATGCCTCTTCTTTTTTGCCAGTAAAGGGCACCAAATCTACCTTTTGAGAGCAATTATGGGATTGCCAGGAATGGAACTTCTGACCTTTGGAAGGGCAGCCAAAGCTGTTTTCCACTGAGCTAACACCCCAGCTCTTATTTTTGTATACAAAAGAGGGCACAGGACCTCATTGCAGATGGTTGTGAGCCATTATGTGGTTGCCTGGAATTGAATTCAGGAGGTTGGAAGAGGAGGCAATAATCTTAACCAAGGAGCCATCTCTCATGCCTCTTCCTTATGTTGCCAGTAGAGGGCACCAAACCTCCTTTTGAGAGCAATTATGTGATTTCCAGGAATCGAACTTCTGACCTTTGGAAGAGCAGGCAATGCTCTTAACCACTGAGCCATCTCTCCAACCCGTTTTTCAACTTCTTTTACTAAACCAGCTTTAGTCAATGTAGTGTGTGGATCACATCTCCAGTTCCCTGACGTGTGGAGTACAGGGGTCTGCATGGACCTATTGGCCATTCATGTACCTCATAGAGGAGGTATAGATAAATTGTTTCTCTGGCTTTAAATAGGTTAACATTTTGCTGGTGTTTGTAGTCCTTTGATTGTCTTGGATATGAGTTCTTCTTCAGGCACATGAACATGCCAATATTTTCTTCTTCTAGCCATCTTGCCTTACTCTCCTTGGTGTTGTCTCTGAAGCACGCTGGCTCATGGTGATAGAGCTGTGAGTCTTTAACATCCTAACAAGAGCTTTTGCCTCATTCAGTCACAACAACGTGGGCCCTGGCCCTGTGCCCCGACTCTATGTCTGTTCTTGGCCTCATCAAACTCAGCAGGCAAAGCTCTTTACCACAGAGCCATCTTTCCTGCCTCTTCCTTGTGGTGCCACTAGAGGGCGCCAAACCTCCTTTTGAGAGCAATTACGTGGTTCCCAGGAATCGAACTTCTGACCTTTGGAAGGGCAACCAATGCTCTTAACCACTGAGTTGTCTCTCCAGCTCTTCTTACTGTAGCCAAAAGAGGGCACAAGACCTCATGGCAGATGGTTGTGACCCGTTATGTGGTCGCCTGGAATTGAATTCAGGAGGTTGGAAGAGCAGGCAATTCTCTTAACCATTGAGCCATCTCTCTTGCATCTTCCTTCTGTTGCCAGTAGAGGGCACCAAACCTCCTTTTGAGAGCAATTATGTGGTTGCCAGGAATCGAACTTCTGACCTTTGGAAGGGCAGGCAAAGCTCTTAACCACTGAGCTATCTCGCCAGCTCTTCTTTCTGTATCCAAAAGAGGGCACAAGACCTCATTGCAGATGGTTGTGAGCCATTATGTGGTTGCCTGGAATTCAGTTCAGGAGGTTGGAAGAGCAGGCAATGCTCTTAACCACTGAGCCATCTCTCCAACCCGTTTTTCAACTTCTTTTACTAAACCAGCTTTAGTCAATGTGGTGTGTGGATCACATCTCCAGTTCCCTGACGTGTGGAGTACAGGGGTCTGCATGGACCTATTGGCCATTCATGTACCTCATAGAGGAGGTCTAGATAAATTGTTTCTCTGGCTTTAAATAGGTTAACATTTTGCTGGTGTTTGTAGTCCTTTGGATGTCTTGGATATGAGTTCTTCTTCAGGCACATGAACATGCCAATATTTTCTTCTTCTAGCCATCTTGCCTTACTCTCCTTGGTGTTGTCTCTGAAGCACGCTGGCTCATGGTGATAGAGCTGTGAGTCTTTAACATCCTAACAAGAGCTTTTGCCTCATTCAGTCACAACAACGTGGGCCCTGGCCCTGTGCCCCGACTCTATGTCTGTTCTTGGCCTCATCAAACTCAGCAGGCAAAGCTCTTTACCACAGAGCCATCTTTCCTGCCTCTTCCTTGTGGTGCCACTAGAGGGCGCCAAACCTCCTTTTGAGAGCAATTACGTGGTTCCCAGGAATCGAACTTCTGACCTTTGGAAGGGCAACCAATGCTCTTAACCACTGAGCTGTCTCTCCAGCTCTTCTTACTGTAGCCAAAAGAGGGCACAAGACCTCATGGCAGATGGTTGTGACCCGTTATGTGGTCGCCTGGAATTGAATTAAGGAGGTTGGAAGAGCAGGCAATTCTCTTAACCATTGAGCCATCTCTCTTGCATCTTCCTTCTGTTGCCAGTAGATGGCACCAAACCTCCTTTTGAGAGCAATTATGTGGTTGCCAGGAATCGAACTTCTGACCTTTGGAAGGGCAGGCAAAGCTCTTAACCACTGAGCTATCTCCCCAGCTCTTCTTTCTGTATCCAAAAGAGGGCACAAGACCTCATTGCAGATGGTTGTGAGCCATTATGTGGTTGCCTGGAATTCAGTTCAGGAGGTTGGAAGAGCAGGCAATGCTCTTAACCACTGAGCCATCTCTCCAACCCGTTTTTCAACTTCTTTTACTAAACCAGCTTTAGTCAATGTGGTGTGTGGATCACATCTCCAGTTCCCTGACGTGTGGAGTACAGGGGTCTGCATGGACCTATTGGCCGTTCGCGTACCTCATAGATGAAGTCTAGATAAATTGTTTGTCTGGCTTTAAATTGGTAAACCTTTTGCTGGTGTTTGTCGTCCTTTGGATGTCTTGGATGTGAGTTCTTCTTAAGGAACATGAACATGCCTGTATTTTCTTCTTCTAACCATCTTTCCTCATTCTGCTTGGTGGTGTCCCTGAAGCATGCAGGCTCATGCTGATAGAGCTGTGAGTCTTTATTATCCTAACAAAATGTGTTGCCTGATTCTGAGACAACAACGTGGGCCCTGGCTGTATGTGTCCACTTGGCCTCATCAACCTCAGCAGGCAATGCTCTTAACCACTGAGCCATCTCTCCTGCCTCTTCCTTCTGTTGCCAGTAGAGGGCACCAAACCTCCTTTTGAGAGCAATTATGTGATTTCCAGGAATCGAACTTCTGAACTTTGGAAGAGCAGGCAATGCTCTTAACCACTGAGCCATCTCTCCTGCCTCTCCCCTCTGTTGCCAGTAGAGGGCACCAAACCTCATTTTGAGAGCAACTATGTGATTCCCAGGAATCGTACTTCTGAACTTTGGAAGAGCAGGCAATGCTCTTAACCACTGAGCCATCTCTCCAACCCGTTTTTCAACTTCTTTTACTAAACCAGGTTTACTCAATGTGGTGTGTGGATCACATCTCCATTTCCCTAACATGTGGAGTACAGGGGTCTCCGTGGACCTATTGGCCGTTCGTGTACCTCATAGAGGAGGTCTAGATAAATTGTTTCTCTGGCTTAAAATTGGTACACCTTTTGCTGGTGTTTGTCGTCCTTTGGATGCCTTGGATGTGAGTTCTTCTTCAGGAACATGAACATGCCTGTATTTTCTTCTTCTAGTCATCTTGCCTTACTCTCCTTGGTGTTGTCTCTGAAGCACGCTGGCTCGTGGTGATAGAGCTGTGAGCCTTTAACATCCTAACAAAAGCTTTTGCCTCATTCAGTCACAACAACGCGGGCCCTGGCCCTTGGCCCTGACTCTATGTCTGTCTGTGGTCTCATCAAACTCAGCAGGCAATGCTCTTTACCACAGAGCCATCTCTCTTGCCTCTTCCTTGTGGTGCCACTAGAGGGCGCCAAACCTCCTTTTGAGAGCAATTATTTGGTAGCCAGGAATCGAACTTCTGACCTTCGGAAGGGCAGCCAATGTTCTTAACCACTGACCTATCTCTCCAGCTTTTCTTACTGTAGCCAAAAGAGGGCACAAGACCTCATGGCAGATGGTTGTGAATCATTATGTGGTTGCCTGCAATTGATTTCAGGAGGTTCTAAGAGCAGGCAATGCTCTTAAGCACTGAACCATCTCTCATGCCTCTTCTTTTTTGCCAGTAAAGGGCACCAAATCTACCTTTTGAGAGCAATTATGGGATTGCCAGGAATGGAACTTCTGACCTTTGGAAGGGCAGCCAAAGCTGTTTTCCACTGAGCTAACACCCCAGCTCTTATTTTTGTATCCAAAAGAGGGCACAGGACCTCATTGCAGATGGTTGTGAGCCATTATGTGGTTGCCTGGAATTGAATTCAGGAGGTTGGAAGAGGAGGCAATGATCTTAACCACGGAGCCATCTCTCATGCCTCTTCCTTATGTTGCCAGTAGAGGGCACCAAACCTCCTTTTGAGAGCAATTATGTGATTTCCAGGAATCGAACTTCTGACCTTTGGAAGAGCAGGCAATGCTCTTAACCACTGAGCCGTCTCTCCAACCCGTTTTTCAACTTCTTTTACTAAACCAGCTTTAGTCAATGTGGTGTGTGGATCACATCTCCATTTCCCTAACATGTGGAGTACAGGGGTCTCCGTGGACCTATTGGCCGTTCGTGTACCTCATAGAGGAGGTCTAGATAAATTGTTTCTCTGGCTTAAAATTGGTACACCTTTTGCTGGTGTTTGTCGTCCTTTGGATGTCTTGGATGTGAGTTCTTCTTCAGGAACATGAACATGCCTGTATTTTCTTCTTCTAGTCATCTTGCCTTACTCTCCTTGGTGTTGTCTCTGAAGCACGCTGGCTCGTGGTGATAGAGCTGTGAGCCTTTAACATCCTAACAAAAGCTTTTGCCTCATTCAGTCACAACAACGCGGGCCCTGGCCCTTGGCCCTGACTCTATGTCTGTCTGTGGTCTCATCAAACTCAGCAGGCAATGCTCTTTACCACAGAGCCATCTCTCTTGCCTCTTCCTTGTGGTGCCACTAGAGGGCGCCAAACCTCCTTTTGAGAGCAATTATTTGGTAGCCAGGAATCGAACTTCTGACCTTCGGAAGGGCAGCCAATGTTCTTAACCACTGACCTATCTCTCCAGCTTTTCTTACTGTAGCCAAAAGAGGGCACAAGACCTCATGGCAGATGGTTGTGAATCATTATGTGGTTGCCTGCAATTGATTTCAGGAGGTTCTAAGAGCAGGCAATGCTCTTAAGCACTGAACCATCTCTCATGCCTCTTCTTTTTTGCCAGTAAAGGGCACCAAATCTACCTTTTGAGAGCAATTATGGGATTGCCAGGAATGGAACTTCTGACCTTTGGAAGGGCAGCCAAAGCTGTTTTCCACTGAGCTAACACCCCAGCTCTTATTTTTGTATCCAAAGAGGGCACAGGACCTCATTGCAGATGGTTGTGAGCCATTATGTGGTTGCCTGGAATTGAATTCAGGAGGTTGGAAGAGGAGGCAATGATCTTAACCACGGAGCCATCTCTCATGCCTCTTCCTTATGTTGCCAGTAGAGGGCACCAAACCTCCTTTTGAGAGCAATTATGTGATTTCCAGGAATCGAACTTCTGACCTTTGGAAGAGCAGGCAATGCTCTTAACCACTGAGCCATCTCTCCAACCCGTTTTTCAACTTCTTTTACTAAACCAGCTTTAGTCAATGTGGTGTGTGGATCACATCTCCAGTTCCCTGACGTGTGGAGTACAGGGGTCTGCATGGACCTATTGGCCATTCATGTACCTCATAGAGGAGGTCTAGATAAATTGTTTCTCTGGCTTTAAATAGGTTAACATTTTGCTGGTGTTTGTAGTCCTTTGATTGTCTTGGATATGAGTTCTTCTTCAGGCACATGAACATGCCAATATTTTCTTCTTCTAGCCATCTTGCCTTACTCTCCTTGGTGTTGTCTCTGAAGCACGCTGGCTCATGGTGATAGAGCTGTGAGTCTTTAACATCCTAACAAGAGCTTTTGCCTCATTCAGTCACAACAACGTGGGCCCTGGCCCTGTGCCCCGACTCTATGTCTGTTCTTGGCCTCATCAAACTCAGCAGGCAAAGCTCTTTACCACAGAGCCATCTTTCCTGCCTCTTCCTTGTGGTGCCACTAGAGGGCGCCAAACCTCCTTTTGAGAGCAATTACGTGGTTCGCAGGAATCGAACTTCTGACCTTTGGAAGGGCAACCAATGCTCTTAACCACTGAGCTGTCTCTCCAGCTCTTCTTACTGTAGCCAAAAGAGGGCACAAGACCTCATGGCAGATGGTTGTGACCCGTTATGTGGTCGCCTGGAATTGAATTAAGGAGGTTGGAAGAGCAGGCAATTCTCTTAACCATTGAGCCATCTCTCTTGCATCTTCCTTCTGTTGCCAGTAGATGGCACCAAACCTCCTTTTGAGAGCAATTATGTGGTTGCCAGGAATCGAACTTCTGACCTTTGGAAGGGCAGGCAAAGCTCTTAACCACTGAGCTATCTCCCCAGCTCTTCTTTCTGTATCCAAAAGAGGGCACAAGACCTCATTGCAGATGGTTGTGAGCCATTATGTGGTTGCCTGGAATTCAGTTCAGGAGGTTGGAAGAGCAGGCAATGCTCTTAACCACTGAGCCATCTCTCCAACCCGTTTTTCAACTTCTTTTACTAAACCAGCTTTAGTCAATGTGGTGTGTGGATCACATCTCCAGTTCCCTGACGTGTGGAGTACAGGGGTCTGCATGGACCTATTGGCCGTTCGCGTACCTCATAGATGAAGTCTAGATAAATTGTTTGTCTGGCTTTAAATTGGTAAACCTTTTGCTGGTGTTTGTCGTCCTTTGGATGTCTTGGATGTGAGTTCTTCTTAAGGAACATGAACATGCCTGTATTTTCTTCTTCTAACCATCTTTCCTCATTCTGCTTGGTGGTGTCCCTGAAGCATGCAGGCTCATGCTGATAGAGCTGTGAGTCTTTATTATCCTAACAAAATGTGTTGCCTGATTCTGAGACAACAACGTGGGCCCTGGCTGTATGTGTCCACTTGGCCTCATCAACCTCAGCAGGCAATGCTCTTAACCACTGAGCCATCTCTCCTGCCTCTTCCTTCTGTTGCCAGTAGAGGGCACCAAACCTCCTTTTGAGAGCAATTATGTGATTTCCAGGAATCGAACTTCTGAACTTTGGAAGAGCAGGCAATGCTCTTAACCACTGAGCCATCTCTCCTGCCTCTCCCCTCTGTTGCCAGTAGAGGGCACCAAACCTCATTTTGAGAGCAACTATGTGATTCCCAGGAATCGAACTTCTGAACTTTGGAAGAGCAGGCAATGCTCTTAACCACTGAGCCATCTCTCCAACCCGTTTTTCAACTTCTTTTACTAAACCAGGTTTACTCAATGTGGTGTGTGGATCACATCTCCATTTCCCTAACATGTGGAGTACAGGGGTCTCCGTGGACCTATTGGCCGTTCGTGTACCTCATAGAGGAGGTCTAGATAAATTGTTTCTCTGGCTTAAAATTGGTACACCTTTTGCTGGTGTTTGTCGTCCTTTGGATGTCTTGGATGTGAGTTCTTCTTCAGGAACATGAACATGCCTGTATTTTCTTCTTCTAGTCATCTTGCCTTACTCTCCTTGGTGTTGTCTCTGAAGCACGCTGGCTCGTGGTGATAGAGCTGTGAGCCTTTAACATCCTAACAAAAGCTTTTGCCTCATTCAGTCACAACAACGCGGGCCCTGGCCCTTGGCCCTGACTCTATGTCTGTCTGTGGTCTCATCAAACTCAGCAGGCAATGCTCTTTACCACAGAGCCATCTCTCTTGCCTCTTCCTTGTGGTGCCACTAGAGGGCGCCAAACCTCCTTTTGAGAGCAATTATTTGGTAGCCAGGAATCGAACTTCTGACCTTCGGAAGGGCAGCCAATGTTCTTAACCACTGACCTATCTCTCCAGCTTTTCTTACTGTAGCCAAAAGAGGGCACAAGATCTCATGGCAGATGGTTGTGAATCATTATGTGGTTGCCTGCAATTGATTTCAGGAGGTTCTAAGAGCAGGCAATGCTCTTAAGCACTGAACCATCTCTCATGCCTCTTCTTTTTTGCCAGTAAAGGGCACCAAATCTACCTTTTGAGAGCAATTATGGGATTGCCAGGAATGGAACTTCTGACCTTTGGAAGGGCAGCCAAAGCTGTTTTCCACTGAGCTAACACCCCAGCTCTTATTTTTGTATACAAAAGAGGGCACAGGACCTCATTGCAGATGGTTGTGAGCCATTATGTGGTTGCCTGGAATTGAATTCAGGAGGTTGGAAGAGGAGGCAATAATCTTAACCAAGGAGCCATCTCTCATGCCTCTTCCTTATGTTGCCAGTAGAGGGCACCAAACCTCCTTTTGAGAGCAATTATGTGATTTCCAGGAATCGAACTTCTGACCTTTGGAAGAGCAGGCAATGCTCTTAACCACTGAGCCATCTCTCCAACCCGTTTTTCAACTTCTTTTACTAAACCAGCTTTAGTCAATGTAGTGTGTGGATCACATCTCCAGTTCCCTGACGTGTGGAGTACAGGGGTCTGCATGGACCTATTGGCCATTCATGTACCTCATAGAGGAGGTATAGATAAATTGTTTCTCTGGCTTTAAATAGGTTAACATTTTGCTGGTGTTTGTAGTCCTTTGATTGTCTTGGATATGAGTTCTTCTTCAGGCACATGAACATGCCAATATTTTCTTCTTCTAGCCATCTTGCCTTACTCTCCTTGGTGTTGTCTCTGAAGCACGCTGGCTCATGGTGATAGAGCTGTGAGTCTTTAACATCCTAACAAGAGCTTTTGCCTCATTCAGTCACAACAACGTGGGCCCTGGCCCTGTGCCCCGACTCTATGTCTGTTCTTGGCCTCATCAAACTCAGCAGGCAAAGCTCTTTACCACAGAGCCATCTTTCCTGCCTCTTCCTTGTGGTGCCACTAGAGGGCGCCAAACCTCCTTTTGAGAGCAATTACGTGGTTCCCAGGAATCGAACTTCTGACCTTTGGAAGGGCAACCAATGCTCTTAACCACTGAGTTGTCTCTCCAGCTCTTCTTACTGTAGCCAAAAGAGGGCACAAGACCTCATGGCAGATGGTTGTGACCCGTTATGTGGTCGCCTGGAATTGAATTCAGGAGGTTGGAAGAGCAGGCAATTCTCTTAACCATTGAGCCATCTCTCTTGCATCTTCCTTCTGTTGCCAGTAGAGGGCACCAAACCTCCTTTTGAGAGCAATTATGTGGTTGCCAGGAATCGAACTTCTGACCTTTGGAAGGGCAGGCAAAGCTCTTAACCACTGAGCTATCTCGCCAGCTCTTCTTTCTGTATCCAAAAGAGGGCACAAGACCTCATTGCAGATGGTTGTGAGCCATTATGTGGTTGCCTGGAATTCAGTTCAGGAGGTTGGAAGAGCAGGCAATGCTCTTAACCACTGAGCCATCTCTCCAACCCGTTTTTCAACTTCTTTTACTAAACCAGCTTTAGTCAATGTGGTGTGTGGATCACATCTCCAGTTCCCTGACGTGTGGAGTACAGGGGTCTGCATGGACCTATTGGCCATTCATGTACCTCATAGAGGAGGTCTAGATAAATTGTTTCTCTGGCTTTAAATAGGTTAACATTTTGCTGGTGTTTGTAGTCCTTTGGATGTCTTGGATATGAGTTCTTCTTCAGGCACATGAACATGCCAATATTTTCTTCTTCTAGCCATCTTGCCTTACTCTCCTTGGTGTTGTCTCTGAAGCACGCTGGCTCATGGTGATAGAGCTGTGAGTCTTTAACATCCTAACAAGAGCTTTTGCCTCATTCAGTCACAACAACGTGGGCCCTGGCCCTGTGCCCCGACTCTATGTCTGTTCTTGGCCTCATCAAACTCAGCAGGCAAAGCTCTTTACCACAGAGCCATCTTTCCTGCCTCTTCCTTGTGGTGCCACTAGAGGGCGCCAAACCTCCTTTTGAGAGCAATTACGTGGTTCCCAGGAATCGAACTTCTGACCTTTGGAAGGGCAACCAATGCTCTTAACCACTGAGCTGTCTCTCCAGCTCTTCTTACTGTAGCCAAAAGAGGGCACAAGACCTCATGGCAGATGGTTGTGACCCGTTATGTGGTCGCCTGGAATTGAATTAAGGAGGTTGGAAGAGCAGGCAATTCTCTTAACCATTGAGCCATCTCTCTTGCATCTTCCTTCTGTTGCCAGTAGATGGCACCAAACCTCCTTTTGAGAGCAATTATGTGGTTGCCAGGAATCGAACTTCTGACCTTTGGAAGGGCAGGCAAAGCTCTTAACCACTGAGCTATCTCCCCAGCTCTTCTTTCTGTATCCAAAAGAGGGCACAAGACCTCATTGCAGATGGTTGTGAGCCATTATGTGGTTGCCTGGAATTCAGTTCAGGAGGTTGGAAGAGCAGGCAATGCTCTTAACCACTGAGCCATCTCTCCAACCCGTTTTTCAACTTCTTTTACTAAACCAGCTTTAGTCAATGTGGTGTGTGGATCACATCTCCAGTTCCCTGACGTGTGGAGTACAGGGGTCTGCATGGACCTATTGGCCGTTCGCGTACCTCATAGATGAAGTCTAGATAAATTGTTTGTCTGGCTTTAAATTGGTAAACCTTTTGCTGGTGTTTGTCGTCCTTTGGATGTCTTGGATGTGAGTTCTTCTTAAGGAACATGAACATGCCTGTATTTTCTTCTTCTAACCATCTTTCCTCATTCTGCTTGGTGGTGTCCCTGAAGCATGCAGGCTCATGCTGATAGAGCTGTGAGTCTTTATTATCCTAACAAAATGTGTTGCCTGATTCTGAGACAACAACGTGGGCCCTGGCTGTATGTGTCCACTTGGCCTCATCAACCTCAGCAGGCAATGCTCTTAACCACTGAGCCATCTCTCCTGCCTCTTCCTTCTGTTGCCAGTAGAGGGCACCAAACCTCCTTTTGAGAGCAATTATGTGATTTCCAGGAATCGAACTTCTGAACTTTGGAAGAGCAGGCAATGCTCTTAACCACTGAGCCATCTCTCCTGCCTCTCCCCTCTGTTGCCAGTAGAGGGCACCAAACCTCATTTTGAGAGCAACTATGTGATTCCCAGGAATCGAACTTCTGAACTTTGGAAGAGCAGGCAATGCTCTTAACCACTGAGCCATCTCTCCAACCCGTTTTTCAACTTCTTTTACTAAACCAGGTTTACTCAATGTGGTGTGTGGATCACATCTCCATTTCCCTAACATGTGGAGTACAGGGGTCTCCGTGGACCTATTGGCCGTTCGTGTACCTCATAGAGGAGGTCTAGATAAATTGTTTCTCTGGCTTAAAATTGGTACACCTTTTGCTGGTGTTTGTCGTCCTTTGGATGCCTTGGATGTGAGTTCTTCTTCAGGAACATGAACATGCCTGTATTTTCTTCTTCTAGTCATCTTGCCTTACTCTCCTTGGTGTTGTCTCTGAAGCACGCTGGCTCGTGGTGATAGAGCTGTGAGCCTTTAACATCCTAACAAAAGCTTTTGCCTCATTCAGTCACAACAACGCGGGCCCTGGCCCTTGGCCCTGACTCTATGTCTGTCTGTGGTCTCATCAAACTCAGCAGGCAATGCTCTTTACCACAGAGCCATCTCTCTTGCCTCTTCCTTGTGGTGCCACTAGAGGGCGCCAAACCTCCTTTTGAGAGCAATTATTTGGTAGCCAGGAATCGAACTTCTGACCTTCGGAAGGGCAGCCAATGTTCTTAACCACTGACCTATCTCTCCAGCTTTTCTTACTGTAGCCAAAAGAGGGCACAAGACCTCATGGCAGATGGTTGTGAATCATTATGTGGTTGCCTGCAATTGATTTCAGGAGGTTCTAAGAGCAGGCAATGCTCTTAAGCACTGAACCATCTCTCATGCCTCTTCTTTTTTGCCAGTAAAGGGCACCAAATCTACCTTTTGAGAGCAATTATGGGATTGCCAGGAATGGAACTTCTGACCTTTGGAAGGGCAGCCAAAGCTGTTTTCCACTGAGCTAACACCCCAGCTCTTATTTTTGTATCCAAAAGAGGGCACAGGACCTCATTGCAGATGGTTGTGAGCCATTATGTGGTTGCCTGGAATTGAATTCAGGAGGTTGGAAGAGGAGGCAATGATCTTAACCACGGAGCCATCTCTCATGCCTCTTCCTTATGTTGCCAGTAGAGGGCACCAAACCTCCTTTTGAGAGCAATTATGTGATTTCCAGGAATCGAACTTCTGACCTTTGGAAGAGCAGGCAATGCTCTTAACCACTGAGCCGTCTCTCCAACCCGTTTTTCAACTTCTTTTACTAAACCAGCTTTAGTCAATGTGGTGTGTGGATCACATCTCCAGTTCCCTGACGTGTGGAGTACAGGGGTCTGCATGGACCTATTGGCCATTCATGTACCTCATAGAGGAGGTCTAGATAAATTGTTTCTCTGGCTTTAAATAGGTTAACATTTTGCTGGTGTTTGTAGTCCTTTGATTGTCTTGGATATGAGTTCTTCTTCAGGCACATGAACATGCCAATATTTTCTTCTTCTAGCCATCTTGCCTTACTCTCCTTGGTGTTGTCTCTGAAGCACGCTGGCTCATGGTGATAGAGCTGTGAGTCTTTAACATCCTAACAAGAGCTTTTGCCTCATTCAGTCACAACAACGTGGGCCCTGGCCCTGTGCCCCGACTCTATGTCTGTTCTTGGCCTCATCAAACTCAGCAGGCAAAGCTCTTTACCACAGAGCCATCTTTCCTGCCTCTTCCTTGTGGTGCCACTAGAGGGCGCCAAACCTCCTTTTGAGAGCAATTACGTGGTTCCCAGGAATCGAACTTCTGACCTTTGGAAGGGCAACCAATGCTCTTAACCACTGAGCTGTCTCTCCAGCTCTTCTTACTGTAGCCAAAAGAGGGCACAAGACCTCATGGCAGATGGTTGTGACCCGTTATGTGGTCGCCTGGAATTGAATTCAGGAGGTTGGAAGAGCAGGCAATTCTCTTAACCATTGAGCCATCTCTCTTGCATCTTCCTTCTGTTGCCAGTAGAGGGCACCAAACCTCCTTTTGAGAGCAATTATGTGGTTGCCAGGAATCGAACTTCTGACCTTTGGAAGGGCAGGCAAAGCTCTTAACCACTGAGCTATCTCCCCAGCTCTTCTTTCTGTATCCAAAAGAGGGCACAAGACCTCATTGCAGATGGTTGTGAGCCATTATGTGGTTGCCTGGAATTCAGTTCAGGAGGTTGGAAGAGCAGGCAATGCTCTTAACCACTGAGCCATCTCTCCAACCCGTTTTTCAACTTCTTTTACTAAACCAGCTTTAGTCAATGTGGTGTGTGGATCACATCTCCAGTTCCCTGACGTGTGGAGTACAGGGGTCTGCATGGACCTATTGGCCGTTCGCGTACCTCATAGATGAAGTCTAGATAAATTGTTTGTCTGGCTTTAAATTGGTAAACCTTTTGCTGGTGTTTGTCGTCCTTTGGATGTCTTGGATGTGAGTTCTTCTTAAGGAACATGAACATGCCTGTATTTTCTTCTTCTAACCATCTTTCCTCATTCTGCTTGGTGGTGTCCCTGAAGCATGCAGGCTCATGCTGATAGAGCTGTGAGTCTTTATTATCCTAACAAAATGTGTTGCCTGATTCTGAGACAACAACGTGGGCCCTGGCTGTATGTGTCCACTTGGCCTCATCAACCTCAGCAGGCAATGCTCTTAACCACTGAGCCATCTCTCCTGCCTCTTCCTTCTGTTGCCAGTAGAGGGCACCAAACCTCCTTTTGAGAGCAATTATGTGATTTCCAGGAATCGAACTTCTGAACTTTGGAAGAGCAGGCAATGCTCTTAACCACTGAGCCATCTCTCCTGCCTCTCCCCTCTGTTGCCAGTAGAGGGCACCAAACCTCATTTTGAGAGCAACTATGTGATTCCCAGGAATCGAACTTCTGAACTTTGGAAGAGCAGGCAATGCTCTTAACCACTGAGCCATCTCTCCAACCCGTTTTTCAACTTCTTTTACTAAACCAGGTTTACTCAATGTGGTGTGTGGATCACATCTCCATTTCCCTAACATGTGGAGTACAGGGGTCTCCGTGGACCTATTGGCCGTTCGTGTACCTCATAGAGGAGGTCTAGATAAATTGTTTCTCTGGCTTAAAATTGGTACACCTTTTGCTGGTGTTTGTCGTCCTTTGGATGTCTTGGATGTGAGTTCTTCTTCAGGAACATGAACATGCCTGTATTTTCTTCTTCTAGTCATCTTGCCTTACTCTCCTTGGTGTTGTCTCTGAAGCACGCTGGCTCGTGGTGATAGAGCTGTGAGCCTTTAACATCCTAACAAAAGCTTTTGCCTCATTCAGTCACAACAACGCGGGCCCTGGCCCTTGGCCCTGACTCTATGTCTGTCTGTGGTCTCATCAAACTCAGCAGGCAATGCTCTTTACCACAGAGCCATCTCTCTTGCCTCTTCCTTGTGGTGCCACTAGAGGGCGCCAAACCTCCTTTTGAGAGCAATTATTTGGTAGCCAGGAATCGAACTTCTGACCTTCGGAAGGGCAGCCAATGTTCTTAACCACTGACCTATCTCTCCAGCTTTTCTTACTGTAGCCAAAAGAGGGCACAAGACCTCATGGCAGATGGTTGTGAATCATTATGTGGTTGCCTGCAATTGATTTCAGGAGGTTCTAAGAGCAGGCAATGCTCTTAAGCACTGAACCATCTCTCATGCCTCTTCTTTTTTGCCAGT
This sequence comes from Chionomys nivalis, assembly GCF_950005125.1. Classification (NCBI taxonomy): domain Eukaryota; kingdom Metazoa; phylum Chordata; class Mammalia; order Rodentia; family Cricetidae; genus Chionomys; species Chionomys nivalis. The sequence continues at coordinate 622 of NW_026646986.1, read as the reverse complement.
AAAGGGCACCAAATCTACCTTTTGAGAGCAATTATGGGATTGCCAGGAATGGAACTTCTGACCTTTGGAAGGGCAGCCAAAGCTGTTTTCCACTGAGCTAACACCCCAGCTCTTATTTTTGTATCCAAAGAGGGCACAGGACCTCATTGCAGATGGTTGTGAGCCATTATGTGGTTGCCTGGAATTGAATTCAGGAGGTTGGAAGAGGAGGCAATGATCTTAACCACGGAGCCATCTCTCATGCCTCTTCCTTATGTTGCCAGTAGAGGGCACCAAACCTCCTTTTGAGAGCAATTATGTGATTTCCAGGAATCGAACTTCTGACCTTTGGAAGAGCAGGCAATGCTCTTAACCACTGAGCCGTCTCTCCAACCCGTTTTTCAACTTCTTTTACTAAACCAGCTTTAGTCAATGTGGTGTGTGGATCACATCTCCAGTTCCCTGACGTGTGGAGTACAGGGGTCTGCATGGACCTATTGGCCATTCATGTACCTCATAGAGGAGGTCTAGATAAATTGTTTCTCTGGCTTTAAATAGGTTAACATTTTGCTGGTGTTTGTAGTCCTTTGATTGTCTTGGATATGAGTTCTTCTTCAGGCACATGAACATGCCAATATTTTCT
>NW_026646985.1:0-52000 GCF_950005125.1 Chionomys nivalis | reverse complement strand
AGAAACACACGTCTTTCTGTGTAAAGAAAAGTTGTTTGCGACATGTCAAATTACTGTTAGAAGTGAGATCAGTGTTCCTTTTCTCTGTAGAAGCTATGCTTTGAAATATAATCACGTTCTTTTGAAAGTGTATTCATTCTTGAAAAGCTTTACTAAGAAACCCACGTGTATCTTGTTAAAGAGAAGCAATTGTTTGCGACATGTCAAAGTATTGTTTGAAGTGAGATCAGTATTCCTTTTCTCTGTAGAAGCTTTATTTGAAAGATAATCACATTCTTTTGAAAGTGTATTCATTTCTTGAAATGCTTTAGTAAGAAACGCACATGTCTTTTTCTGTAAAGCAAAGCAGTTCTTTGTGACATGTCAAAGGCTTGTTAGAAGTGAGATCCGTGTTCCTTTTCTCTGTAGAATCTTTGCTTTTAAATATAATCACGTTCTTTTTAAAGTGTATTCATTTTAGGAAAAGCTTTATTAAGAAATGCACATGTGCTTCTCCTTATAGAGAAGCAGATTTTTTCGACATATCTATTACTGTTTGAAGTGAGATCAGTTTTCCTTTTCTCTGTAGAAGCTTTACTTTGGAAGATAATCACATTGTTTTGAAAGAGTTCTTTCAAAAATAGCTTTAGTAAGAAACGCAAAAGTGTTTCTTTGTAAAGAAAAGCAGTTGTTTGCAACATGGCAAATTACTGTTAGAAGTGAGATCAGTGTTACTTTTCTCTGTAGAAGCTTTGCTTTGAAATATAATCATGTTCTTTTGAAAGTGTATTCATCTCTTGAAAAAGCTTTATTAAGAAACACATGTGTTTCTTGGTAAAGAGAAGCATTTTTTGCTACATGTCAAAGTCTTTTGAGAAGTGAGATCAGTGTTCCTTTTCTCTATAGAAGCTTTACTTTGGAAGATAATCACGTTTTTTTTTGAAAGTGCATTTATTTCATGAAATACTTTTGTAAGAAACACACATGTGTTTTCTCTGTAAGGAGAAGCAGTTGTTTTCGACATGTCAAAGTATTGTTAGAAGTGAGATCAGTAGTCATTTTCTGTGTGCAAGCTTTAATTTGAAATATAATCACGTTCTTTTGAAAGTGTATTTATTTCTTTAAATGCTTTAGTAATAACACACATGTGTTTCTTGGTAAGGAAAGGCAGTTGTTTCTGACATGTCAAAGCCTTGTTAGAAGTGAGATCAGTGTTCATTTCTCTTTAGAAACGTTACTTTGAAAGATAATCACATTCTTTGAAAGTGTATTCATTTCATAAATAACTTAAGTAAGAAATGCACAACTGTTCCTTGTAAAGAGAAGCCATTGTTTACGACATGTCAAAGTATTGTTAGAAGTGAGATCAGTGTTCCTTTTCTCTGTACAAGCTTTACATTGAAAGATAATCACGCTATTTTGAAACTGTATTCTTTCCTGAAAAGCTTTAGTTAAAACGCACTTGTGTTACTTGGTAAGGAGAAGCAGTTGTTTGCGACATGTCAAAGTGTTGTTTGAAGTGAGGTCAATATTCCTTTTCTAGGTACAAGATTTACTTTGAAAGATAATCACATTCTTTTGAAGTGTATTCATTTCCTGAAAAGCTTTAGTAACTAACACACATGTGTTTCTTGATAAAGAGAAGCAGTTTTTTGCGACATGTCAACGTCTTGTTAGAAGTGATATCAGTGTTCCTTTTCTTTGTACAAGCTTTACTTTGAAGGATAATCACATTCTTTTGAAAGTGTATACATTTCTTGAACAGCTTTAGTTAGAAACACATGTGTTTCTTGGTAAAGAGAAGCAGTTGTTTGCGACATGTCAAAGTATTGTTAGAAGTGAGATCAGTTTACCTTTCTCTGTACAACTTTACTTTGAAAGATAATCATATTCTTCTGAAAGTGTATTCATTTCATTAATAGCTTTAGTAAGAAACGCACAAGTGTTTCTCTGTAAAGAGAAGCAGTTGTTTGCGACATGTCAAAGTATTGTTAGAAGTGAGATCAGTGTTCCATTCTCTGTAGAAACTCTGCTTTGAAATATAATCATGTTCTTTTAAAGTGTATTCATTTCTTTAAAACTTTAGTAAGCAAAGCACATGTGTTACTTGGTTAGGAGAAGCAGTTGTTTGGGACATGTCAAAATATTGTTTGAAGTGAGATCAATATTCCTTTTCTCTGTACAAGCTTTAATTTGAAAGATAATCACGTTCTTTTGAAAGTGTATACATTTCTTGAAAATCTTTAGTAAGAAACATACATGTATTTCTCTCTAAAGAAAAAGCAGTTGTTTGTGACATGTCAAATTACTGTTAAAAATGAGAACAGTTTTCTTTTCTCTCTACAAGCTTTACTTTGAAAGATAATCTCATTGTTTTGAAAGTGTATTCATTTCAAAAATAGCTTTAGTAAGAAACGCACAACTGTTTCTCTGTAAAGAAAAGCCATTTTTTGCGACATGTCAAAGTATTTTTGGAAGAGAGATAAGTGTTCCTTTCTCTGTAGAAGCTTTACTTTGAAAGATAATCACATTTATTTCAAAGTGTATTCATTTCATGAAAAGCTTTAGGAAGAAACACACATGTGTTTCCCTGTAAAGAGAAGCAGTTGTTTGCGACGTGTCAAATTATTGTTAGAAGTGATATCAATGTTCCTTTTTCTCCGTAGAAGCTTTACTTTGAAAGAAAGTCACATTCTTTGGAAAGTGTATTCATTTTATAAATAGCTTTAGTAAGAAACACACGTCTTTCTGTGTAAAGAAAAGTTGTTTGCGACATGTCAAATTACTGTTAGAAGTGAGATCAGTGTTCCTTTTCTCTGTAGAAGCTATGCTTTGAAATATAATCACGTTCTTTTGAAAGTGTATTCATTTCTTGAAAAGCTTTACTAAGAAACCCACGTGTATCTTGTTAAAGAGAAGCAATTGTTTGCGACATGTCAAAGTATTGTTTGAAGTGAGATCAGTATTCCTTTTCTCTGTAGAAGCTTTATTTGAAAGATAATCACATTCTTTTGAAAGTGTATTCATTTCTTGAAATGCTTTAGTAAGAAACGCACATGTCTTTTTCTGTAAAGCAAAGCAGTTCTTTGTGACATGTCAAAGGCTTGTTAGAAGTGAGATCCGTGTTCCTTTTCTCTGTAGAATCTTTGCTTTTAAATATAATCACGTTCTTTTTAAAGTGTATTCATTTTAGGAAAAGCTTTATTAAGAAATGCACATGTGCTTCTCCTTATAGAGAAGCAGATTTTTTCGACATATCTATTACTGTTTGAAGTGAGATCAGTTTTCCTTTTCTCTGTAGAAGCTTTACTTTGGAAGATAATCACATTGTTTTGAAAGAGTTCATTTCAAAATAGCTTTAGTAAGAAACGCAAAAGTGTTTCTTTGTAAAGAAAAGCAGTTGTTTGCAACATGGCAAATTACTGTTAGAAGTGAGATCAGTGTTACTTTTCTCTGTAGAAGCTTTGCTTTGAAATATAATCATGTTCTTTTGAAAGTGTATTCATCTCTTGAAAAAGCTTTATTAAGAAACACATGTGTTTCTTGGTAAAGAGAAGCAGTTTTTTGCTACATGTCAAAGTCTTTTGAGAAGTGAGATCAGTGTTCCTTTTCTCTATAGAAGCTTACTTTGGAAGATAATCACGTTTTTTTGAAAGTGCATTTATTTCATGAAATACTTTTGTAAGAAACACACATGTGTTTCTCTGTAAGGAGAAGCAGTTGTTTTCGACATGTCAAAGTATTGTTAGAAGTGAGATCAGTAGTCATTTTCTGTGTGCAAGCTTTAATTTGAAATATAATCACGTTCTTTTGAAAGTGTATTTATTTCTTTAAATGCTTTAGTAATAACACACATGTGTTTCTTGGTAAGGAAAGGCAGTGTGTTTTCTGACATGTCAAAGCCTTGTTAGAAGTGAGATCAGTATTCATTTCTCTTTAGAAACGTTACTTTGAAAGATAATCACATTCTTTGAAAGTGTATTCATTCATAATAACTTAAGTAAGAAATGCACAACTGTTCCTTGTAAAGAGAAGCCATTGTTTACGACATGTCAAAGTATTGTTAGAAGTGAGATCAGTGTTCCTTTTCTCTGTACAAGCTTTACATTGAAAGATAATCACGCTATTTTGAAACTGTATTCTTTCCTGAAAAGCTTTAGTTAAAACGCACTTGTGTTACTTGGTAAGGAGAAGCAGTTGTTTGCGACATGTCAAAGTGTTGTTTGAAGTGAGGTCAATATTCCTTTTCTAGGTACAAGATTTACTTTGAAAGATAATCACATTCTTTTGAAAGTGTATTCATTTCCTGAAAAGCTTTAGTAACTAACACACATGTGTTTCTTGATAAAGAGAAGCAGTTTTTTGCGACATGTCAACGTCTTGTTAGAAGTGATATCAGTGTTCCTTTTCTTTGTACAAGCTTTACTTTGAAGGATAATCACATTCTTTGAAAGTGTAATACATTTCTTGAACAGCTTTAGTTAGAAACACATGTGTTTCTTGGTAAAGAGAAGCAGTTGTTTGCGACATGTCAAAGTATTGTTAGAAGTGAGATCAGTTTACCTTTCTCTGTACAACTTTACTTTGAAAGATAATCATATTCTTCTGAAAGTGTATTCATTTCATTAATAGCTTTAGTAAGAAACGCACAAGTGTTTCTCTGTAAAGAGAAGCAGTTGTTTGCGACATGTCAAAGTATTGTTAGAAGTGAGATCAGTGTTCCATTCTCTGTAGAAACTCTGCTTTGAAATATAATCATGTTCTTTAAAGTGTATTCATTTCTTTAAAACTTTAGTAAGCAAAGCACATGTGTTACTTGGTTAGGAGAAGCAGTTGTTTGGGACATGTCAAAATATTGTTTGAAGTGAGATCAATATTCCTTTTCTCTGTACAAGCTTTAATTTGAAAGATAATCACGTTCTTTTGAAAGTGTATACATTTCTTGAAAATCTTTAGTAAGAAACATACATGTATTTCTCTCTAAAGAAAAGCAGTTGTTTGTGACATGTCAAATTACTGTTAAAAATGAGAACAGTTTTCTTTTCTCTCTACAAGCTTTACTTTGAAAGATAATCTCATTGTTTTGAAAGTGTATTCATTTCAAAAATAGCTTTAGTAAGAAACGCACAACTGTTTCTCTGTAAAGAAAAGCCATTTTTTGCGACATGTCAAAGTATTTTTGGAAGAGAGATAAGTGTTCCTTTCTCTGTAGAAGCTTTACTTTGAAAGATAATCACATTTATTTCAAAGTGTATTCATTTCATGAAAAGCTTTAGGAAGAAACACACATGTGTTTCCCTGTAAAGAGAAGCAGTTGTTTGCGACGTGTTCAAATTATTGTTAGAAGTGATATCAATGTTCCTTTTCTCCGTAGAAGCTTTACTTTGAAAGAAAGTCACATTCTTTGGAAAGTGTATTCATTTTATAAATAGCTTTAGTAAGAAACACACGTCTTTCTGTGTAAAGAAAAGTTGTTTGCGACATGTCAAATTACTGTTAGAAGTGAGATCAGTGTTCCTTTTCTCTGTAGAAGCTATGCTTTGAAATATAATCACGTTCTTTTGAAGTGTATTCATTTCTTGAAAAGCTTTACTAAGAAACCCACGTGTATCTTGTTAAAGAGAAGCAATTGTTTGCGACATGTCAAAGTATTGTTTGAAGTGAGATCAGTATTCCTTTTCTCTGTAGAAGCTTTATTTGAAAGATAATCACATTCTTTTGAAAGTGTATTCATTTCTTGAAATGCTTTAGTAAGAAACGCACATGTCTTTTTCTGTAAAGCAAAGCAGTTCTTTGTGACATGTCAAAGGCTTGTTAGAAGTGAGATCCGTGTTCCTTTTCTCTGTAGAATCTTTGCTTTTAAATATAATCACGTTCTTTTTAAAGTGTATTCATTTTAGGAAAAGCTTTATTAAGAAATGCACATGTGCTTCTCCTTATAGAGAAGCAGATTTTTTCGACATATCTATTACTGTTTGAAGTGAGATCAGTTTTCCTTTTCTCTGTAGAAGCTTTACTTTGGAAGATAATCACATTGTTTTGAAAGAGTTCATTTCAAAAATAGCTTTAGTAAGAAACGCAAAAGTGTTTCTTTGTAAAGAAAAGCAGTTGTTTGCAACATGGCAAATTACTGTTAGAAGTGAGATCAGTGTTACTTTTCTCTGTAGAAGCTTTGCTTTGAAATATAATCATGTTCTTTTGAAAGTGTATTCATCTCTTGAAAAAGCTTTATTAAGAAACACATGTGTTTCTTGGTAAAGAGAAGCAGTTTTTGCTACATGTCAAAGTCTTTTGAGAAGTGAGATCAGTGTTCCTTTTCTCTATAGAAGCTTTACTTTGGAAGATAATCACGTTTTTTTGAAAGTGCATTTATTTCATGAAATACTTTTGTAAGAAACACACATGTGTTTCTCTGTAAGGAGAAGCAGTTGTTTTCGGACATGTCAAAGTATTGTTAGAAGTGAGATCAGTAGTCATTTTCTGTGTGCAAGCTTTAATTTGAAATATAATCACGTTCTTTTGAAAGTGTATTTATTTCTTTAAATGCTTTAGTAATAACACACATGTGTTTCTTGGTAAGGAAAGGCAGTTGTTTCTGACATGTCAAAGCCTTGTTAGAAGTGAGATCAGTGTTCATTTCTCTTTAGAAACGTTACTTTGAAAGATAATCACATTCTTTGAAAGTGTATTCATTTCATAAATAACTTAAGTAAGAAATGCACAACTGTTCCTTGTAAAGAGAAGCCATTGTTTACGACATGTCAAAGTATTGTTAGAAGTGAGATCAGTGTTCCTTTTCTCTGTACAAGCTTTACATTGAAAGATAATCACGCTATTTTGAAACTGTATTCTTTCCTGAAAAGCTTTAGTTAAAACGCACTTGTGTTACTTGGTAAGGAGAAGCAGTTGTTTGCGACATGTCAAAGTGTTGTTTGAAGTGAGGTCAATATTCCTTTTCTAGGTACAAGATTTACTTTGAAAGATAATCACATTCTTTTGAAAGTGTATTCATTTCCTGAAAAGCTTTAGTAACTAACACACATGTGTTTCTTGATAAAGAGAAGCAGTTTTTTGCGACATGTCAACGTCTTGTTAGAAGTGATATCAGTGTTCCTTTTCTTTGTACAAGCTTTACTTTGAAGGATAATCACATTCTTTTGAAAGTGTATACATTTCTTGAACAGCTTTAGTTAGAAACACATGTGTTTCTTGGTAAAGAGAAGCAGTTGTTTGCGACATGTCAAAGTATTGTTAGAAGTGAGATCAGTTTACCTTTCTCTGTACAACTTTACTTTGAAAGATAATCATATTCTTCTGAAAGTGTATTCATTTCATTAATAGCTTTAGTAAGAAACGCACAAGTGTTTCTCTGTAAAGAGAAGCAGTTGTTTGCGACATGTCAAAGTATTGTTAGAAGTGAGATCAGTGTTCCATTCTCTGTAGAAACTCTGCTTTGAAATATAATCATGTTCTTTTAAAAGTGTATTCATTTCTTTAAAACTTTAGTAAGCAAAGCACATGTGTTACTTGGTTAGGAGAAGCAGTTGTTTGGGACATGTCAAAATATTGTTTGAAGTGAGATCAATATTCCTTTTCTCTGTACAAGCTTTAATTTGAAAGATAATCACGTTCTTTTGAAAGTGTATACATTTCTTGAAAATCTTTAGTAAGAAACATACATGTATTTCTCTCTAAAGAAAAGCAGTTGTTTGTGACATGTCAAATTACTGTTAAAAATGAGAACAGTTTTCTTTTCTCTCTACAAGCTTTACTTTGAAAGATAATCTCATTGTTTTGAAAGTGTATTCATTTCAAAAATAGCTTTAGTAAGAAACGCACAACTGTTTCTCTGTAAAGAAAAGCCATTTTTTGCGACATGTCAAAGTATTTTTGGAAGAGAGATAAGTGTTCCTTTCTCTGTAGAAGCTTTACTTTGAAAGATAATCACATTTATTTCAAAGTGTATTCATTTCATGAAAAGCTTTAGGAAGAAACACACATGTGTTTCCCTGTAAAGAGAAGCAGTTGTTTGCGACGTGTCAAATTATTGTTAGAAGTGATATCAATGTTCCTTTTCTCCGTAGAAGCTTTACTTTGAAAGAAAGTCACATTCTTTGGAAAGTGTATTCATTTTATAAATAGCTTTAGTAAGAAACACACGTCTTTCTGTGTAAAGAAAAGTTGTTTGCGACATGTCAAATTACTGTTAGAAGTGAGATCAGTGTTCCTTTTCTCTGTAGAAGCTATGCTTTGAAATATAATCACGTTCTTTTGAAAGTGTATTCATTTCTTGAAAAGCTTTACTAAGAAACCCACGTGTATCTTGTTAAAGAGAAGCAATTGTTTGCGACATGTCAAAGTATTGTTTGAAGTGAGATCAGTATTCCTTTTCTCTGTAGAAGCTTTATTTGAAAGATAATCACATTCTTTTGAAAGTGTATTCATTTCTTGAAATGCTTTAGTAAGAAACGCACATGTCTTTTTCTGTAAAGCAAAGCAGTTCTTTGTGACATGTCAAAGGCTTGTTAGAAGTGAGATCCGTGTTCCTTTTCTCTGTAGAATCTTTGCTTTTAAATATAATCACGTTCTTTTTAAAGTGTATTCATTTTAGGAAAAGCTTTATTAAGAAATGCACATGTGCTTCTCCTTATAGAGAAGCAGATTTTTTCGACATATCTATTACTGTTTGAAGTGAGATCAGTTTTCCTTTTCTCTGTAGAAGCTTTACTTTGGAAGATAATCACATTGTTTTGAAAGAGTTCATTTCAAAAATAGCTTTAGTAAGAAACGCAAAAGTGTTTCTTTGTAAAGAAAAGCAGTTGTTTGCAACATGGCAAATTACTGTTAGAAGTGAGATCAGTGTTACTTTTCTCTGTAGAAGCTTTGCTTTGAAATATAATCATGTTCTTTTGAAAGTGTATTCATCTCTTGAAAAAGCTTTATTAAGAAACACATGTGTTTCTTGGTAAAGAGAAGCAGTTTTTGCTACATGTCAAAGTCTTTTGAGAAGTGAGATCAGTGTTCCTTTTCTCTATAGAAGCTTTACTTTGGAAGATAATCACGTTTTTTTGAAAGTGCATTTATTTCATGAAATACTTTTGTAAGAAACACACATGTGTTTCTCTGTAAGGAGAAGCAGTTGTTTTCGACATGTCAAAGTATTGTTAGAAGTGAGATCAGTAGTCATTTTCTGTGTGCAAGCTTTAATTTGAAATATAATCACGTTCTTTTGAAAGTGTATTTATTTCTTTAAATGCTTTAGTAATAACACACATGTGTTTCTTGGTAAGGAAAGGCAGTTGTTTCTGACATGTCAAAGCCTTGTTAGAAGTGAGATCAGTATTCATTTCTCTTTAGAAACGTTACTTTGAAAGATAATCACATTCTTTGAAAGTGTATTCATTTCATAAATAACTTAAGTAAGAAATGCACAACTGTTCCTTGTAAAGAGAAGCCATTGTTTACGACATGTCAAAGTATTGTTAGAAGTGAGATCAGTGTTCCTTTTCTCTGTACAAGCTTTACATTGAAAGATAATCACGCTATTTTGAAACTGTATTCTTTCCTGAAAAGCTTTAGTTAAAACGCACTTGTGTTACTTGGTAAGGAGAAGCAGTTGTTTGCGACATGTCAAAGTGTTGTTTGAAGTGAGGTCAATATTCCTTTTCTAGGTACAAGATTTACTTTGAAAGATAATCACATTCTTTTGAAAGTGTATTCATTTCCTGAAAAGCTTTAGTAACTAACACACATGTGTTTCTTGATAAAGAGAAGCAGTTTTTTGCGACATGTCAACGTCTTGTTAGAAGTGATATCAGTGTTCCTTTTCTTTGTACAAGCTTTACTTTGAAGGATAATCACATTCTTTTGAAAGTGTATACATTTCTTGAACAGCTTTAGTTAGAAACACATGTGTTTCTTGGTAAAGAGAAGCAGTTGTTTGCGACATGTCAAAGTATTGTTAGAAGTGAGATCAGTTTACCTTTCTCTGTACAACTTTACTTTGAAAGATAATCATATTCTTCTGAAAGTGTATTCATTTCATTAATAGCTTTAGTAAGAAACGCACAAGTGTTTCTCTGTAAAGAGAAGCAGTTGTTTGCGACATGTCAAAGTATTGTTAGAAGTGAGATCAGTGTTCCATTCTCTGTAGAAACTCTGCTTTGAAATATAATGATGTTCTTTTAAAAGTGTATTCATTTCTTTAAAACTTTAGTAAGCAAAGCACATGTGTTACTTGGTTAGGAGAAGCAGTTGTTTGGGACATGTCAAAATATTGTTTGAAGTGAGATCAATATTCCTTTTCTCTGTACAAGCTTTAATTTGAAAGATAATCACGTTCTTTTGAAAGTGTATACATTTCTTGAAAATCTTTAGTAAGAAACATACATGTATTTCTCTCTAAAGAAAAGCAGTTGTTTGTGACATGTCAAATTACTGTTAAAAATGAGAACAGTTTTCTTTTCTCTCTACAAGCTTTACTTTGAAAGATAATCTCATTGTTTTGAAAGTGTATTCATTTCAAAAATAGCTTTAGTAAGAAACGCACAACTGTTTCTCTGTAAAGAAAAGCCATTTTTTGCGACATGTCAAAGTATTTTTGGAAGAGAGATAAGTGTTCCTTTCTCTGTAGAAGCTTTACTTTGAAAGATAATCACATTTATTTCAAAGTGTATTCATTTCATGAAAAGCTTTAGGAAGAAACACACATGTGTTTCCCTGTAAAGAGAAGCAGTTGTTTGCGACGTGTCAAATTATTGTTAGAAGTGATATCAATGTTCCTTTTCTCCGTAGAAGCTTTACTTTGAAAGAAAGTCACATTCTTTGGAAAGTGTATTCATTTTATAAATAGCTTTAGTAAGAAACACACGTCTTTCTGTGTAAAGAAAAGTTGTTTGCGACATGTCAAATTACTGTTAGAAGTGAGATCAGTGTTCCTTTTCTCTGTAGAAGCTATGCTTTGAAATATAATCACGTTCTTTTGAAAGTGTATTCATTTCTTGAAAAGCTTTACTAAGAAACCCACGTGTATCTTGTTAAAGAGAAGCAATTGTTTGCGACATGTCAAAGTATTGTTTGAAGTGAGATCAGTATTCCTTTTCTCTGTAGAAGCTTTATTTGAAAGATAATCACATTCTTTTGAAAGTGTATTCATTTCTTGAAATGCTTTAGTAAGAAACGCACATGTCTTTTTCTGTAAAGCAAAGCAGTTCTTTGTGACATGTCAAAGGCTTGTTAGAAGTGAGATCCGTGTTCCTTTTCTCTGTAGAATCTTTGCTTTTAGATATAATCACGTTCTTTTTAAAGTGTATTCATTTTAGGAAAAGCTTTATTAAGAAATGCACATGGCTTCTCCTTATAGAGAAGCAGATTTTTTCGACATATCTATTACTGTTTGAAGTGAGATCAGTTTTCCTTTTCTCTGTAGAAGCTTTACTTTGGAAGATAATCACATTGTTTTGAAAGAGTTCATTTCAAAAATAGCTTTAGTAAGAAACGCAAAAGTGTTTCTTTGTAAAGAAAAGCAGTTGTTTGCAAAATGGCAAATTACTGTTAGAAGTGAGATCAGTGTTACTTTTCTCTGTAGAAGCTTTGCTTTGAAATATAATCATGTTCTTTTGAAAGTGTATTCATCTCTTGAAAAGCTTTATTAAGAAACACATGTGTTTCTTGGTAAAGAGAAGCAGTTTTTGCTACATGTCAAAGTCTTTTTAGAAGTGAGATCAGTGTTCCTTTTCTCTATAGAAGCTTTACTTTGCAAGATAATCACGTTTTTTTGAAAGTGCATTTATTTCATGAAATACTTTTGTAAGAAACACACATGTGTTTCTCTGTAAGGAGAAGCAGTTGTTTTCGACATGTCAAAGTATTGTTAGAAGTGAGATCAGTAGTCATTTTCTGTGTGCAAGCTTTAATTTGAAATATAATCACGTTCTTTTGAAAGTGTATTTATTTCTTTAAATGCTTTAGTAATAACACACATGTGTTTCTTGGTAAGGAAAGGCAGTTGTTTCTGACATGTCAAAGCCTTGTTAGAAGTGAGATCAGTATTCATTTCTCTTTAGAAACTTTACTTTGAAAGATAATCACATTCTTTGAAAGTGTATTCATTTCACAAATAACTTAAGTAAGAAATGCACAACTGTTCCTTGTAAAGAGAAGCCATTGTTTACGACATGTCAAAGTATTGTTAGAAGTGAGATCAGTGTTCCTTTTCTCTGTACAAGCTTTACATTGAAAGATAATCACGCTATTTTGAAACTGTATTCTTTCCTGAAAAGCTTTAGTTAAAACGCACTTGTGTTACTTGGTAAGGAGAAGCAGTTGTTTGCGACATGTCAAAGTGTTATTTGAAGTGAGGTCAATATTCCTTTTCTAGGTACAAGATTTACTTTGAAAGATAATCACATTCTTTTGAAAGTGTATTCATTTCCTGAAAAGCTTTAGTAACTAACACACATGTGTTTCTTGATAAAGAGAAGCAGTTTTTTGCGACATGTCAACGTCTTGTTAGAAGTGATATCAGTGTTCCTTTTCTTTGTACAAGCTTTACTTTGAAGGATAATCACATTCTTTTGAAAGTGTATACATTTCTTGAACAGCTTTAGTTAGAAACACATGTGTTTCTTGGTAAAGAGAAGCAGTTGTTTGCGACATGTCAAAGTATTGTTAGAAGTGAGATCAGTTTACCTTTCTCTGTACAACTTTACTTTGAAAGATAATCATATTCTTCTGAAAGTGTATTCATTTCATTAATAGCTTTAGTAAGAAACGCACAAGTGTTTCTCTGTAAAGAGAAGCAGTTGTTTGCGACATGTCAAAGTATTGTTAGAAGTGAGATCAGTGTTCCATTCTCTGTAGAAACTCTGCTTTGAAATATAATCATGTTCTTTTAAAAGTGTATTCATTTCTTTAAAACTTTAGTAAGCAAAGCACATGTGTTACTTGGTTAGGAGAAGCAGTTGTTTGGGACATGTCAAAATATTGTTTGAAGTGAGATCAATATTCCTTTTCTCTGTACAAGCTTTAATTTGAAAGATAATCACGTTCTTTTGAAAGTGTATACATTTCTTGAAAATCTTTAGTAAGAAACATACATGTATTTCTCTCTAAAGAAAAGCAGTTGTTTGTGACATGTCAAATTACTGTTAAAAATGAGAACAGTTTTCTTTTCTCTCTACAAGCTTTACTTTGAAAGATAATCTCATTGTTTTGAAAGTGTATTCATTTCAAAAATAGCTTTAGTAAGAAACGCACAACTGTTTCTCTGTAAAGAAAAGCCATTTTTTGCGACATGTCAAAGTATTTTTGGAAGAGAGATAAGTGTTCCTTTCTCTGTAGAAGCTTTACTTTGAAAGATAATCACATTTATTTCAAAGTGTATTCATTTCATGAAAAGCTTTAGGAAGAAACACACATGTGTTTCCCTGTAAAGAGAAGCAGTTGTTTGCGACGTGTCAAATTATTGTTAGAAGTGATATCAATGTTCCTTTTCTCCGTAGAAGCTTTACTTTGAAAGAAAGTCACATTCTTTGGAAAGTGTATTCATTTTATAAATAGCTTTAGTAAGAAACACACGTCTTTCTGTGTAAAGAAAAGTTGTTTGCGACATGTCAAATTACTGTTAGAAGTGAGATCAGTGTTCCTTTTCTCTGTAGAAGCTATGCTTTGAAATATAATCACGTTCTTTTGAAAGTGTATTCATTTCTTGAAAAGCTTTACTAAGAAACCCACGTGTATCTTGTTAAAGAGAAGCAATTGTTTGCGACATGTCAAAGTATTGTTTGAAGTGAGATCAGTATTCCTTTTCTCTGTAGAAGCTTTATTTGAAAGATAATCACATTCTTTTGAAAGTGTATTCATTTCTTGAAATGCTTTAGTAAGAAACGCACATGTCTTTTTCTGTAAAGCAAAGCAGTTCTTTGTGACATGTCAAAGGCTTGTTAGAAGTGAGATCCGTGTTCCTTTTCTCTGTAGAATCTTTGCTTTTAGATATAATCACGTTCTTTTTAAAGTGTATTCATTTTAGGAAAAGCTTTATTAAGAAATGCACACGGCTTCTCCTTATAGAGAAGCAGATTTTTTTCGACATATCTATTACTGTTTGAAGTGAGATCAGTTTTCCTTTTCTCTGTAGAAGCTTTACTTTGGAAGATAATCACATTGTTTTGAAAGAGTTCATTTCAAAAATAGCTTTAGTAAGAAACGCAAAAGTGTTTCTTTGTAAAGAAAAGCAGTTGTTTGCAACATGGCAAATTACTGTTAGAAGTGAGATCAGTGTTACTTTTCTCTGTAGAAGCTTTGCTTTGAAATATAATCATGTTCTTTGAAAGTGTATTCATCTCTTGAAAAGCTTTATTAAGAAACACATGTGTTTCTTGGTAAAGAGAAGCAGTTTTTGCTACATGTCAAAGTCTTTTGAGAAGTGAGATCAGTGTTCCTTTTCTCTATAGAAGCTTTACTTTGGAAGATAATCACGTTTTTTTGAAAGTGCATTTATTTCATGAAATACTTTTGTAAGAAACACACATGTGTTTCTCTGTAAGGAGAAGCAGTTGTTTTCGACATGTTAGAAGTGAGATCAGTAGTCATTTTCTGTGTGCAAGCTTTAATTTGAAATATAATCACGTTCTTTTGAAAGTGTATTTATTTCTTTAAATGCTTTAGTAATAACACACATGTGTTTCTTGGTAAGGAAAGGCAGTTGTTTCTGACATGTCAAAGCCTTGTTAGAAGTGAGATCAGTATTCATTTCTCTTTAGAAACTTTACTTTGAAAGATAATCACATTCTTTGAAAGTGTATTCATTTCACAAATAACTTAAGTAAGAAATGCACAACTGTTCCTTGTAAAGAGAAGCCATTGTTTACGACATGTCAAAGTATTGTTAGAAGTGAGATCAGTGTTCCTTTTCTCTGTACAAGCTTTACATTGAAAGATAATCACGCTATTTTGAAACTGTATTCTTTCCTGAAAAGCTTTAGTTAAAACGCACTTGTGTTACTTGGTAAGGAGAAGCAGTTGTTTGCGACATGTCAAAGTGTTGTTTGAAGTGAGGTCAATATTCCTTTTCTAGGTACAAGATTTACTTTGAAAGATAATCACATTCTTTTGAAAGTGTATTCATTTCCTGAAAAGCTTTAGTAACTAACACACATGTGTTTCTTGATAAAGAGAAGCAGTTTTTTGCGACATGTCAACGTCTTGTTAGAAGTGATATCAGTGTTCCTTTTCTTTGTACAAGCTTTACTTTGAAGGATAATCACATTCTTTTGAAAGTGTATACATTTCTTGAACAGCTTTAGTTAGAAACACATGTGTTTCTTGGTAAAGAGAAGCAGTTGTTTGCGACGTGTCAAATTATTGTTAGAAGTGATATCAATGTTCCTTTTCTCCGTAGAAGCTTTACTTTGAAAGAAAGTCACATTCTTTGGAAAGTGTATTCATTTTATAAATAGCTTTAGTAAGAAACACACGTCTTTCTGTGTAAAGAAAAGTTGTTTGCGACATGTCAAATTACTGTTAGAAGTGAGATCAGTGTTCCTTTTCTCTGTAGAAGCTATGCTTTGAAATATAATCACGTTCTTTTGAAAGTGTATTCATTTCTTGAAAAGCTTTACTAAGAAACCCACGTGTATCTTGTTAAAGAGAAGCAATTGTTTGCGACATGTCAAAGTATTGTTTGAAGTGAGATCAGTATTCCTTTTCTCTGTAGAAGCTTTATTTGAAAGATAATCACATTCTTTTGAAAGTGTATTCATTTCTTGAAATGCTTTAGTAAGAAACGCACATGTCTTTTTCTGTAAAGCAAAGCAGTTCTTTGTGACATGTCAAAGGCTTGTTAGAAGTGAGATCCGTGTTCCTTTTCTCTGTAGAATCTTTGCTTTTAGATATAATCACGTTCTTTTTAAAGTGTATTCATTTTAGGAAAAGCTTTATTAAGAAATGCACATGGCTTCTCCTTATAGAGAAGCAGATTTTTTCGACATATCTATTACTGTTTGAAGTGAGATCAGTTTTCCTTTTCTCTGTAGAAGCTTTACTTTGGAAGATAATCACATTGTTTTGAAAGAGTTCATTTCAAAAATAGCTTTAGTAAGAAACGCAAAAGTGTTTCTTTGTAAAGAAAAGCAGTTGTTTGCAAAATGGCAAATTACTGTTAGAAGTGAGATCAGTGTTACTTTTCTCTGTAGAAGCTTTGCTTTGAAATATAATCATGTTCTTTTGAAAGTGTATTCATCTCTTGAAAAGCTTTATTAAGAAACACATGTGTTTCTTGGTAAAGAGAAGCAGTTTTTGCTACATGTCAAAGTCTTTTTAGAAGTGAGATCAGTGTTCCTTTTCTCTATAGAAGCTTTACTTTGGAAGATAATCACGTTTTTTTGAAAGTGCATTTATTTCATGAAATACTTTTGTAAGAAACACACATGTGTTTCTCTGTAAGGAGAAGCAGTTGTTTTCGACATGTCAAAGTATTGTTAGAAGTGAGATCAGTAGTCATTTTCTGTGTGCAAGCTTTAATTTGAAATATAATCACGTTCTTTTGAAAGTGTATTTATTTCTTTAAATGCTTTAGTAATAACACACATGTGTTTCTTGGTAAGGAAAGGCAGTTGTTTCTGACATGTCAAAGCCTTGTTAGAAGTGAGATCAGTGTTCATTTCTCTTTAGAAACGTTACTTTGAAAGATAATCACATTCTTTGAAAGTGTATTCATTTCATAAATAACTTAAGTAAGAAATGCACAACTGTTCCTTGTAAAGAGAAGCCATTGTTTACGACATGTCAAAGTATTGTTAGAAGTGAGATCAGTGTTCCTTTTCTCTGTACAAGCTTTACATTGAAAGATAATCACGCTATTTTGAAACTGTATTCTTTCCTGAAAAGCTTTAGTTAAAACGCACTTGTGTTACTTGGTAAGGAGAAGCAGTTGTTTGCGACATGTCAAAGTGTTGTTTGAAGTGAGGTCAATATTCCTTTTCTAGGTACAAGATTTACTTTGAAAGATAATCACATTCTTTTGAAAGTGTATTCATTTCCTGAAAAGCTTTAGTAACTAACACACATGTGTTTCTTGATAAAGAGAAGCAGTTTTTTGCGACATGTCAACGTCTTGTTAGAAGTGATATCAGTGTTCCTTTTCTTTGTACAAGCTTTACTTTGAAGGATAATCACATTCTTTTGAAAGTGTATACATTTCTTGAACAGCTTTAGTTAGAAACACATGTGTTTCTTGGTAAAGAGAAGCAGTTGTTTGCGACATGTCAAAGTATTGTTAGAAGTGAGATCAGTTTACCTTTCTCTGTACAACTTTACTTTGAAAGATAATCATATTCTTCTGAAAGTGTATTCATTTCATTAATAGCTTTAGTAAGAAACGCACAAGTGTTTCTCTGTAAAGAGAAGCAGTTGTTTGCGACATGTCAAAGTATTGTTAGAAGTGAGATCAGTGTTCCATTCTCTGTAGAAACTCTGCTTTGAAATATAATCATGTTCTTTTAAAAGTGTATTCATTTCTTTAAAACTTTAGTAAGCAAAGCACATGTGTTACTTGGTTAGGAGAAGCAGTTGTTTGGGACATGTCAAAATATTGTTTGAAGTGAGATCAATATTCCTTTTCTCTGTACAAGCTTTAATTTGAAAGATAATCACGTTCTTTTGAAAGTGTATACATTTCTTGAAAATCTTTAGTAAGAAACATACATGTATTTCTCTCTAAAGAAAAGCAGTTGTTTGTGACATGTCAAATTACTGTTAAAAATGAGAACAGTTTTCTTTTCTCTCTACAAGCTTTACTTTGAAAGATAATCTCATTGTTTTGAAAGTGTATTCATTTCAAAAATAGCTTTAGTAAGAAACGCACAACTGTTTCTCTGTAAAGAAAAGCCATTTTTTGCGACATGTCAAAGTATTTTTGGAAGAGAGATAAGTGTTCCTTTCTCTGTAGAAGCTTTACTTTGAAAGATAATCACATTTATTTCAAAGTGTATTCATTTCATGAAAAGCTTTAGGAAGAAACACACATGTGTTTCCCTGTAAAGAGAAGCAGTTGTTTGCGACGTGTCAAATTATTGTTAGAAGTGATATCAATGTTCCTTTTCTCCGTAGAAGCTTTACTTTGAAAGAAAGTCACATTCTTTGGAAAGTGTATTCATTTTATAAATAGCTTTAGTAAGAAACACACGTCTTTCTGTGTAAAGAAAAGTTGTTTGCGACATGTCAAATTACTGTTAGAAGTGAGATCAGTGTTCCTTTTCTCTGTAGAAGCTATGCTTTGAAATATAATCACGTTCTTTTGAAAGTGTATTCATTTCTTGAAAAGCTTTACTAAGAAACCCACGTGTATCTTGTTAAAGAGAAGCAATTGTTTGCGACATGTCAAAGTATTGTTTGAAGTGAGATCAGTATTCCTTTTCTCTGTAGAAGCTTTATTTGAAAGATAATCACATTCTTTTGAAAGTGTATTCATTTCTTGAAATGCTTTAGTAAGAAACGCACATGTCTTTTTCTGTAAAGCAAAGCAGTTCTTTGTGACATGTCAAAGGCTTGTTAGAAGTGAGATCCGTGTTCCTTTTCTCTGTAGAATCTTTGCTTTTAAATATAATCACGTTCTTTTTAAAGTGTATTCATTTTAGGAAAAGCTTTATTAAGAAATGCACATGTGCTTCTCCTTATAGAGAAGCAGATTTTTTCGACATATCTATTACTGTTTGAAGTGAGATCAGTTTTCCTTTTCTCTGTAGAAGCTTTACTTTGGAAGATAATCACATTGTTTTGAAAGAGTTCATTTCAAAAATAGCTTTAGTAAGAAACGCAAAAGTGTTTCTTTGTAAAGAAAAGCAGTTGTTTGCAACATGGCAAATTACTGTTAGAAGTGAGATCAGTGTTACTTTTCTCTGTAGAAGCTTTGCTTTGAAATATAATCATGTTCTTTGAAAGTGTATTCATCTCTTGAAAAGCTTTATTAAGAAACACATGTGTTTCTTGGTAAAGAGAAGCAGTTTTTGCTACATGTCAAAGTCTTTTGAGAAGTGAGATCAGTGTTCCTTTTCTCTATAGAAGCTTTACTTTGGAAGATAATCACGTTTTTTTGAAAGTGCATTTATTTCATGAAATACTTTTGTAAGAAACACACATGTGTTTCTCTGTAAGGAGAAGCAGTTGTTTTCGACATGTCAAAGTATTGTTAGAAGTGAGATCAGTAGTCATTTTCTGTGTGCAAGCTTTAATTTGAAATATAATCACGTTCTTTTGAAAGTGTATTTATTTCTTTAAATGCTTTAGTAATAACACACATGTGTTTCTTGGTAAGGAAAGGCAGTTGTTTCTGACATGTCAAAGCCTTGTTAGAAGTGAGATCAGTGTTCATTTCTCTTTAGAAACTTTACTTTGAAAGATAATCACATTCTTTGAAAGTGTATTCATTTCATAAATAACTTAAGTAAGAAACGCACAACTGTTCCTTGTAAAGAGAAGCCATTGTTTAGGACATGTCAAAGTATTGTTAGAAGTGAGATCAGTGTTCCTTTTCTCTGTAGAATCTTTGTTTGAAATATAAACATGTTCTTTTGAAAGTGTATTCATATCTTGAAAAGCTTTAGTAAGAAACGCACATGTGTTTCTCTGTAAAGAGAAGCAGATGTTTGCGACATGTCAAATTACTGTTAGAAGTGAGATTAGTTTTCCTTTTCTCTGCAGAAGTTTTACTTTGAAAGATAATAACGTTCTTTTGAATGTGTATTTATTTCATGAAATGCTTTTGTAAGAAAAGCACATGTGTTTTTCTGTAAAGAGAAGCAGTTCTTTGGAACATGTTAAAGTATTGGTAGAAGTGAGATCCGTATTCCTTTTCTCTGTACAAGCTTTACTTTGAAAGATATTCACATTCTTTTGAAAGTGTATTCATTTCTTGAAAAGCTTTAGCATGAAACACACATGTGTATCTTGGTAAGGAGAAGCAGTTGTTTACGACATTCAAAGTATTGTTTGAAGTGAAATCAGTATTCCTTTTCTCTGTAGCAGGTTTACTTTGAAAAAAAATCACATTCTTTTGAAAGGGTGTTCATTTCATAAATAGCTTTAGTAAGAAACGCACATGTGTTTCTCTAAAGAGAGGCCATTTTTTGCGACATGTCAAAGTATTGTTAGAAGAGAGATCAGTGTTCCTTTCTGTGTAGAAGCTTTACTTTGAAAGATAATCACATTCCTTTGAAAGTGTATTCATTTCAGGATTAGCTTTAGTAAGAAACACACGTGTTACTTGGTAAAGAGATTCAATTGTTTCCTAAATGTCAAAGTCTTGTTAGAAGTGAGATCAGTGTTCCATCCTCTGTAGAAGCTTTGCTTTGAATGATAATCACGTTCTTTTGAATGTGTATTCATTTCTTAAAAAGTTTTAGTATGAAACACACATGAGTTTCTCTGTAAAGAAGCAGACGTTTGCAACTGTCAAATATCTATTAGAAGTGAGATCAGTTTTCCTTTTCTCTGTCAAAGCTTTATTTTGAAAGATAATCACGTTTTTTGAAAGTGTATTAGTTTCATATATAACTTTAGTAAGAAACGCACAGTTGTTTCTCTGTAAAGAAAGGCAGTATTATGCATCATGTCAAAGTATTTTTAGAAGAGAGATCAGTGTTCCTTTCTCTGTAAAAGCTTTACTTTGAAAGATAATCACATTCTTTTCAAAGTGTATTCATTTCATGAAAAGCATTAGGAAGAAACGCATATGTGTTTCTCTGTAAAGAGAAGCAGTTTTTTCCGACATGTCAAGTATTTTTAGAAGTGAGATCAGTGTTCCTTTTCTCTGTAGAAGCTTTGCTTTGAAGTATAATCATATTCTTTTGAAAGTGTATTCATTTCATGATAAGCTTTAGTAAGAAATGTACATGTGTTTCTCTGTAAAGAAAAGCACTTCTTTTCGACATGTCAAATTACTGTTAGAAGTGAGATCAGTGTTCATTTTCTCTGTGGAAGCTTTATTTTGAAATATAGTCACGTTCTTTTGAAAGTGTATTCATTTCTAGAAATGCTTTAGTAATAATGCTCATGTGTGTCTTGGTAAAGAGAAGCAGTTGTTTCTGACATGTCAAAGTCTTGTTAGAAGTGTGATCAGTATTCATTTCTCTGTAGAAGCTTTACTTTGAAAGATAATCACATTCTTTGAAAGTGTATTCATTTCATTAATAGCTTTAGTAAGAAACGCACAAGTGTTTCTCTGTAGAGAGAAGCTGTTGTTTGCGACATGTCAAAGTATTGTTAGAAGGGAGATCAGTGTTCCATTCTCTGTAGAAGCTTTGCTTTGAAATACAATTGGTTCTTTAAAAAGTGTATTCATTTCTTTAAAAACTTTAGTAAGAAACGCACATGTGTTTCTTGGTAATGAGAAGCAGTTGTTTGCGACATGTCAACGTCCTATTAGACCTGAGATCAGTGTTGCTTTTCTCTGTAGAAGCTTTAATTTGAAAGATAACCACATTCTTTGAAAGTGTATTTATTTCATAAATAGCTTTAGTAAGAAACGCACATGTGTTTCTCTGTAAAGAGAGGCCATTTTTTGCGACATGTCAAAGTATTGTTATTAGTGAGATCAGTGTTCCTTTTCTCTGTACAAGCTTTACATTGAAAGATAATCACGCTATTTTGAAACTGTATTCTTTCCTGAAAAGCTTTAGTTAAAACGCACTTGTGTTACTTGGTAAGGAGAAGCAGTTGTTTGCGACATGTCAAAGTGTTGTTTGAAGTGAGGTCAATATTCCTTTTCTAGGTACAAGATTTACTTTGAAAGATAATCACATTCTTTTGAAAGTGTATTCATTTCCTGAAAAGCTTTAGTAACTAACACACATGTGTTTCTTGATAAAGAGAAGCAGTTTTTTGCGACATGTCAACGTCTTGTTAGAAGTGATATCAGTGTTCCTTTTCTTTGTACAAGCTTTACTTTGAAGGATAATCACATTCTTTTGAAAGTGTATACATTTCTTGAACAGCTTTAGTTAGAAACACATGTGTTTCTTGGTAAAGAGAAGCAGTTGTTTGCGACATGTCAAAGTATTGTTAGAAGTGAGATCAGTTTACCTTTCTCTGTACAACTTTACTTTGAAAGATAATCATATTCTTCTGAAAGTGTATTCATTTCATTAATAGCTTTAGTAAGAAACGCACAAGTGTTTCTCTGTAAAGAGAAGCAGTTGTTTGCGACATGTCAAAGTATTGTTAGAAGTGAGATCAGTGTTCCATTCTCTGTAGAAACTCTGCTTTGAAATATAATCATGTTCTTTTAAAAGTGTATTCATTTCTTTAAAACTTTAGTAAGCAAAGCACATGTGTTACTTGGTTAGGAGAAGCAGTTGTTTGGGACATGTCAAAATATTGTTTGAAGTGAGATCAATATTCCTTTTCTCTGTACAAGCTTTAATTTGAAAGATAATCACGTTCTTTTGAAAGTGTATACATTTCTTGAAAATCTTTAGTAAGAAACATACATGTATTTCTCTCTAAAGAAAAGCAGTTGTTTGTGACATGTCAAATTACTGTTAAAAATGAGAACAGTTTTCTTTTCTCTCTACAAGCTTTACTTTGAAAGATAATCTCATTGTTTTGAAAGTGTATTCATTTCAAAAATAGCTTTAGTAAGAAACGCACAACTGTTTCTCTGTAAAGAAAAGCCATTTTTTGCGACATGTCAAAGTATTTTTGGAAGAGAGATAAGTGTTCCTTTCTCTGTAGAAGCTTTACTTTGAAAGATAATCACATTTATTTCAAAGTGTATTCATTTCATGAAAAGCTTTAGGAAGAAACACACTGTGTTTCCCTGTAAAGAGAAGCAGTTGTTTGCGACGTGTCAAATTATTGTTAGAAGTGATATCAATGTTCCTTTTCTCCGTAGAAGCTTTACTTTGAAAGAAAGTCACATTCTTTGGAAAGTGTATTCATTTTATAAATAGCTTTAGTAAGAAACACACGTCTTTCTGTGTAAAGAAAAGTTGTTTGCGACATGTCAAATTACTGTTAGAAGTGAGATCAGTGTTCCTTTTCTCTGTAGAAGCTATGCTTTGAAATATAATCACGTTCTTTTGAAAGTGTATTCATTTCTTGAAAAGCTTTACTAAGAAACCCACGTGTATCTTGTTAAAGAGAAGCAATTGTTTGCGACATGTCAAAGTATTGTTTGAAGTGAGATCAGTATTCCTTTTCTCTGTAGAAGCTTTATTTGAAAGATAATCACATTCTTTTGAAAGTGTATTCATTTCTTGAAATGCTTTAGTAAGAAACGCACATGTCTTTTTCTGTAAAGCAAAGCAGTTCTTTGTGACATGTCAAAGGCTTGTTAGAAGTGAGATCCGTGTTCCTTTTCTCTGTAGAATCTTTGCTTTTAAATATAATCACGTTCTTTTTAAAGTGTATTCATTTTAGGAAAAGCTTTATTAAGAAATGCACATGTGCTTCTCCTTATAGAGAAGCAGATTTTTTCGACATATCTATTACTGTTTGAAGTGAGATCAGTTTTCCTTTTCTCTGTAGAAGCTTTACTTTGGAAGATAATCACATTGTTTTGAAAGAGTTCATTTCAAAAATAGCTTTAGTAAGAAACGCAAAAGTGTTTCTTTGTAAAGAAAAGCAGTTGTTTGCAACATGGCAAATTACTGTTAGAAGTGAGATCAGTGTTACTTTTCTCTGTAGAAGCTTTGCTTTGAAATATAATCATGTTCTTTTGAAAGTGTATTCATCTCTTGAAAAAGCTTTATTAAGAAACACATGTGTTTCTTGGTAAAGAGAAGCAGTTTTTGCTACATGTCAAAGTCTTTTGAGAAGTGAGATCAGTGTTCCTTTTCTCTATAGAAGCTTTACTTTGGAAGATAATCACGTTTTTTTGAAAGTGCATTTATTTCATGAAATACTTTTGTAAGAAACACACATGTGTTTCTCTGTAAGGAGAAGCAGTTGTTTTCGACATGTCAAAGTATTGTTAGAAGTGAGATCAGTAGTCATTTTCTGTGTGCAAGCTTTAATTTGAAATATAATCACGTTCTTTTGAAAGTGTATTTATTTCTTTAAATGCTTTAGTAATAACACACATGTGTTTCTTGGTAAGGAAAGGCAGTTGTTTCTGACATGTCAAAGCCTTGTTAGAATTGAGATCAGTATTCATTTCTCTTTAGAAACGTTACTTTGAAAGATAATCACATTCTTTGAAAGTGTATTCATTTCATAAATAACTTAAGTAAGAAATGCACAACTGTTCCTTGTAAAGAGAAGCCATTGTTTACGACATGTCAAAGTATTGTTAGAAGTGAGATCAGTGTTCCTTTTCTCTGTACAAGCTTTACATTGAAAGATAATCACGCTATTTTGAAACTGTATTCTTTCCTGAAAAGCTTTAGTTAAAACGCACTTGTGTTACTTGGTAAGGAGAAGCAGTTGTTTGCGACATGTCAAAGTGTTGTTTGAAGTGAGGTCAATATTCCTTTTCTAGGTACAAGATTTACTTTGAAAGATAATCACATTCTTTTGAAAGTGTATTCATTTCCTGAAAAGCTTTAGTAACTAACACACATGTGTTTCTTGATAAAGAGAAGCAGTTTTTTGCGACATGTCAACGTCTTGTTAGAAGTGATATCAGTGTTCCTTTTCTTTGTACAAGCTTTACTTTGAAGGATAATCACATTCTTTTGAAAGTGTATACATTTCTTGAACAGCTTTAGTTAGAAACACATGTGTTTCTTGGTAAAGAGAAGCAGTTGTTTGCGACATGTCAAAGTATTGTTAGAAGTGAGATCAGTTTACCTTTCTCTGTACAACTTTACTTTGAAAGATAATCATATTCTTCTGAAAGTGTATTCATTTCATTAATAGCTTTAGTAAGAAACGCACAAGTGTTTCTCTGTAAAGAGAAGCAGTTGTTTGCGACATGTCAAAGTATTGTTAGAAGTGAGATCAGTGTTCCATTCTCTGTAGAAACTCTGCTTTGAAATATAATCATGTTCTTTTAAAAGTGTATTCATTTCTTTAAAACTTTAGTAAGCAAAGCACATGTGTTACTTGGTTAGGAGAAGCAGTTGTTTGGGACATGTCAAAATATTGTTTGAAGTGAGATCAATATTCCTTTTCTCTGTACAAGCTTTAATTTGAAAGATAATCACGTTCTTTTGAAAGTGTATACATTTCTTGAAAATCTTTAGTAAGAAACATACATGTATTTCTCTCTAAAGAAAAGCAGTTGTTTGTGACATGTCAAATTACTGTTAAAAATGAGAACAGTTTTCTTTTCTCTCTACAAGCTTTACTTTGAAAGATAATCTCATTGTTTTGAAAGTGTATTCATTTCAAAAATAGCTTTAGTAAGAAACGCACAACTGTTTCTCTGTAAAGAAAAGCCATTTTTTGCGACATGTCAAAGTATTTTTGGAAGAGAGATAAGTGTTCCTTTCTCTGTAGAAGCTTTACTTTGAAAGATAATCACATTTATTTCAAAGTGTATTCATTTCATGAAAAGCTTTAGGAAGAAACACACATGTGTTTCCCTGTAAAGAGAAGCAGTTGTTTGCGACGTGTCAAATTATTGTTAGAAGTGATATCAATGTTCCTTTTCTCCGTAGAAGCTTTACTTTGAAAGAAAGTCACATTCTTTGGAAAGTGTATTCATTTTATAAATAGCTTTAGTAAGAAACACACGTCTTTCTGTGTAAAGAAAAGTTGTTTGCGACATGTCAAATTACTGTTAGAAGTGAGATCAGTGTTCCTTTTCTCTGTAGAAGCTATGCTTTGAAATATAATCATGTTCTTTTGAAAGTGTATTCATTTCTTGAAAAGCTTTACTAAGAAACCCACGTGTATCTTGTTAAAGAGAAGCAATTGTTTGCGACATGTCAAAGTATTGTTTGAAGTGAGATCAGTATTCCTTTTCTCTGTAGAAGCTTTATTTGAAAGATAATCACATTCTTTTGAAAGTGTATTCATTTCTTGAAATGCTTTAGTAAGAAACGCACATGTCTTTTTCTGTAAAGCAAAGCAGTTCTTTGTGACATGTCAAAGGCTTGTTAGAAGTGAGATCCGTGTTCCTTTTCTCTGTAGAATCTTTGCTTTTAAATATAATCACGTTCTTTTTAAAGTGTATTCATTTTAGGAAAAGCTTTATTAAGAAATGCACATGTGCTTCTCCTTATAGAGAAGCAGATTTTTTCGACATATCTATTACTGTTTGAAGTGAGATCAGTTTTCCTTTTCTCTGTAGAAGCTTTACTTTGGAAGATAATCACATTGTTTTGAAAGAGTTCATTTCAAAAATAGCTTTAGTAAGAAACGCAAAAGTGTTTCTTTGTAAAGAAAAGCAGTTGTTTGCAACATGGCAAATTACTGTTAGAAGTGAGATCAGTGTTACTTTTCTCTGTAGAAGCTTTGCTTTGAAATATAATCATGTTCTTTTGAAAGTGTATTCATCTCTTGAAAAAGCTTTATTAAGAAACACATGTGTTTCTTGGTAAAGAGAAGCAGTTTTTGCTACATGTCAAAGTCTTTTGAGAAGTGAGATCAGTGTTCCTTTTCTCTATAGAAGCTTTACTTTGGAAGATAATCACGTTTTTTTGAAAGTGCATTTATTTCATGAAATACTTTTGTAAGAAACACACATGTGTTTCTCTGTAAGGAGAAGCAGTTGTTTTCGACATGTCAAAGTATTGTTAGAAGTGAGATCAGTAGTCATTTTCTGTGTGCAAGCTTTAATTTGAAATATAATCACGTTCTTTTGAAAGTGTATTTATTTCTTTAAATGCTTTAGTAATAACACACATGTGTTTCTTGGTAAGGAAAGGCAGTTGTTTCTGACATGTCAAAGCCTTGTTAGAAGTGAGATCAGTATTCATTTCTCTTTAGAAACGTTACTTTGAAAGATAATCACATTCTTTGAAAGTGTATTCATTTCATAAATAACTTAAGTAAGAAATGCACAACTGTTCCTTGTAAAGAGAAGCCATTGTTTACGACATGTCAAAGTATTGTTAGAAGTGAGATCAGTGTTCCTTTTCTCTGTACAAGCTTTACATTGAAAGATAATCACGCTATTTTGAAACTGTATTCTTTCCTGAAAAGCTTTAGTTAAAACGCACTTGTGTTACTTGGTAAGGAGAAGCAGTTGTTTGCGACATGTCAAAGTGTTGTTTGAAGTGAGGTCAATATTCCTTTTCTAGGTACAAGATTTACTTTGAAAGATAATCACATTCTTTTGAAAGTGTATTCATTTCCTGAAAAGCTTTAGTAACTAACACACATGTGTTTCTTGATAAAGAGAAGCAGTTTTTTGCGACATGTCAACGTCTTGTTAGAAGTGATATCAGTGTTCCTTTTCTTTGTACAAGCTTTACTTTGAAGGATAATCACATTCTTTTGAAAGTGTATACATTTCTTGAACAGCTTTAGTTAGAAACACATGTGTTTCTTGGTAAAGAGAAGCAGTTGTTTGCGACATGTCAAAGTATTGTTAGAAGTGAGATCAGTTTACCTTTCTCTGTACAACTTTACTTTGAAAGATAATCATATTCTTCTGAAAGTGTATTCATTTCATTAATAGCTTTAGTAAGAAACGCACAAGTGTTTCTCTGTAAAGAGAAGCAGTTGTTTGCGACATGTCAAAGTATTGTTAGAAGTGAGATCAGTGTTCCATTCTCTGTAGAAACTCTGCTTTGAAATATAATGATGTTCTTTTAAAAGTGTATTCATTTCTTTAAAACTTTAGTAAGCAAAGCACATGTGTTACTTGGTTAGGAGAAGCAGTTGTTTGGGACATGTCAAAATATTGTTTGAAGTGAGATCAATATTCCTTTTCTCTGTACAAGCTTTAATTTGAAAGATAATCACGTTCTTTTGAAAGTGTATACATTTCTTGAAAATCTTTAGTAAGAAACATACATGTATTTCTCTCTAAAGAAAAGCAGTTGTTTGTGACATGTCAAATTACTGTTAAAAATGAGAACAGTTTTCTTTTCTCTCTACAAGCTTTACTTTGAAAGATAATCTCATTGTTTTGAAAGTGTATTCATTTCAAAAATAGCTTTAGTAAGAAACGCACAACTGTTTCTCTGTAAAGAAAAGCCATTTTTTGCGACATGTCAAAGTATTTTTGGAAGAGAGATAAGTGTTCCTTTCTCTGTAGAAGCTTTACTTTGAAAGATAATCACATTTATTTCAAAGTGTATTCATTTCATGAAAAGCTTTAGGAAGAAACACACATGTGTTTCCCTGTAAAGAGAAGCAGTTGTTTGCGACGTGTCAAATTATTGTTAGAAGTGATATCAATGTTCCTTTTCTCCGTAGAAGCTTTACTTTGAAAGAAAGTCACATTCTTTGGAAAGTGTATTCATTTTATAAATAGCTTTAGTAAGAAACACACGTCTTTCTGTGTAAAGAAAAGTTGTTTGCGACATGTCAAATTACTGTTAGAAGTGAGATCAGTGTTCCTTTTCTCTGTAGAAGCTATGCTTTGAAATATAATCACGTTCTTTTGAAAGTGTATTCATTTCTTGAAAAGCTTTACTAAGAAACCCACGTGTATCTTGTTAAAGAGAAGCAATTGTTTGCGACATGTCAAAGTATTGTTTGAAGTGAGATCAGTATTCCTTTTCTCTGTAGAAGCTTTATTTGAAAGATAATCACATTCTTTTGAAAGTGTATTCATTTCTTGAAATGCTTTAGTAAGAAACGCACATGTCTTTTTCTGTAAAGCAAAGCAGTTCTTTGTGACATGTCAAAGGCTTGTTAGAAGTGAGATCCGTGTTCCTTTTCTCTGTAGAATCTTTGCTTTTAGATATAATCACGTTCTTTTTAAAGTGTATTCATTTTAGGAAAAGCTTTATTAAGAAATGCACATGGCTTCTCCTTATAGAGAAGCAGATTTTTTCGACATATCTATTACTGTTTGAAGTGAGATCAGTTTTCCTTTTCTCTGTAGAAGCTTTACTTTGGAAGATAATCACATTGTTTTGAAAGAGTTCATTTCAAAAATAGCTTTAGTAAGAAACGCAAAAGTGTTTCTTTGTAAAGAAAAGCAGTTGTTTGCAAAATGGCAAATTACTGTTAGAAGTGAGATCAGTGTTACTTTTCTCTGTAGAAGCTTTGCTTTGAAATATAATCATGTTCTTTTGAAAGTGTATTCATCTCTTGAAAAGCTTTATTAAGAAACACATGTGTTTCTTGGTAAAGAGAAGCAGTTTTTGCTACATGTCAAAGTCTTTTTAGAAGTGAGATCAGTGTTCCTTTTCTCTATAGAAGCTTTACTTTGGAAGATAATCACGTTTTTTTGAAAGTGCATTTATTTCATGAAATACTTTTGTAAGAAACACACATGTGTTTCTCTGTAAGGAGAAGCAGTTGTTTTCGACATGTCAAAGTATTGTTAGAAGTGAGATCAGTAGTCATTTTCTGTGTGCAAGCTTTAATTTGAAATATAATCACGTTCTTTTGAAAGTGTATTTATTTCTTTAAATGCTTTAGTAATAACACACATGTGTTTCTTGGTAAGGAAAGGCAGTTGTTTCTGACATGTCAAAGCCTTGTTAGAAGTGAGATCAGTATTCATTTCTCTTTAGAAACTTTACTTTGAAAGATAATCACATTCTTTGAAAGTGTATTCATTTCACAAATAACTTAAGTAAGAAATGCACAACTGTTCCTTGTAAAGAGAAGCCATTGTTTACGACATGTCAAAGTATTGTTAGAAGTGAGATCAGTGTTCCTTTTCTCTGTACAAGCTTTACATTGAAAGATAATCACGCTATTTTGAAACTGTATTCTTTCCTGAAAAGCTTTAGTTAAAACGCACTTGTGTTACTTGGTAAGGAGAAGCAGTTGTTTGCGACATGTCAAAGTGTTATTTGAAGTGAGGTCAATATTCCTTTTCTAGGTACAAGATTTACTTTGAAAGATAATCACATTCTTTTGAAAGTGTATTCATTTCCTGAAAAGCTTTAGTAACTAACACACATGTGTTTCTTGATAAAGAGAAGCAGTTTTTTGCGACATGTCAACGTCTTGTTAGAAGTGATATCAGTGTTCCTTTTCTTTGTACAAGCTTTACTTTGAAGGATAATCACATTCTTTTGAAAGTGTATACATTTCTTGAACAGCTTTAGTTAGAAACACATGTGTTTCTTGGTAAAGAGAAGCAGTTGTTTGCGACATGTCAAAGTATTGTTAGAAGTGAGATCAGTTTACCTTTCTCTGTACAACTTTACTTTGAAAGATAATCATATTCTTCTGAAAGTGTATTCATTTCATTAATAGCTTTAGTAAGAAACGCACAAGTGTTTCTCTGTAAAGAGAAGCAGTTGTTTGCGACATGTCAAAGTATTGTTAGAAGTGAGATCAGTGTTCCATTCTCTGTAGAAACTCTGCTTTGAAATATAATGATGTTCTTTTAAAAGTGTATTCATTTCTTTAAAACTTTAGTAAGCAAAGCACATGTGTTACTTGGTTAGGAGAAGCAGTTGTTTGGGACATGTCAAAATATTGTTTGAAGTGAGATCAATATTCCTTTTCTCTGTACAAGCTTTAATTTGAAAGATAATCACGTTCTTTTGAAAGTGTATACATTTCTTGAAAATCTTTAGTAAGAAACATACATGTATTTCTCTCTAAAGAAAAGCAGTTGTTTGTGACATGTCAAATTACTGTTAAAAATGAGAACAGTTTTCTTTTCTCTCTACAAGCTTTACTTTGAAAGATAATCTCATTGTTTTGAAAGTGTATTCATTTCAAAAATAGCTTTAGTAAGAAACGCACAACTGTTTCTCTGTAAAGAAAAGCCATTTTTTGCGACATGTCAAAGTATTTTTGGAAGAGAGATAAGTGTTCCTTTCTCTGTAGAAGCTTTACTTTGAAAGATAATCACATTTATTTCAAAGTGTATTCATTTCATGAAAAGCTTTAGGAAGAAACACACATGTGTTTCCCTGTAAAGAGAAGCAGTTGTTTGCGACGTGTCAAATTATTGTTAGAAGTGATATCAATGTTCCTTTTCTCCGTAGAAGCTTTACTTTGAAAGAAAGTCACATTCTTTGGAAAGTGTATTCATTTTATAAATAGCTTTAGTAAGAAACACACGTCTTTCTGTGTAAAGAAAAGTTGTTTGCGACATGTCAAATTACTGTTAGAAGTGAGATCAGTGTTCCTTTTCTCTGTAGAAGCTATGCTTTGAAATATAATCACGTTCTTTTGAAAGTGTATTCATTTCTTGAAAAGCTTTACTAAGAAACCCACGTGTATCTTGTTAAAGAGAAGCAATTGTTTGCGACATGTCAAAGTATTGTTTGAAGTGAGATCAGTATTCCTTTTCTCTGTAGAAGCTTTATTTGAAAGATAATCACATTCTTTTGAAAGTGTATTCATTTCTTGAAATGCTTTAGTAAGAAACGCACATGTCTTTTTCTGTAAAGCAAAGCAGTTCTTTGTGACATGTCAAAGGCTTGTTAGAAGTGAGATCCGTGTTCCTTTTCTCTGTAGAATCTTTGCTTTTAGATATAATCACGTTCTTTTTAAAGTGTATTCATTTTAGGAAAAGCTTTATTAAGAAATGCACACGGCTTCTCCTTATAGAGAAGCAGATTTTTTTCGACATATCTATTACTGTTTGAAGTGAGATCAGTTTTCCTTTTCTCTGTAGAAGCTTTACTTTGGAAGATAATCACATTGTTTTGAAAGAGTTCATTTCAAAAATAGCTTTAGTAAGAAACGCAAAAGTGTTTCTTTGTAAAGAAAAGCAGTTGTTTGCAACATGGCAAATTACTGTTAGAAGTGAGATCAGTGTTACTTTTCTCTGTAGAAGCTTTGCTTTGAAATATAATCATGTTCTTTGAAAGT
Source organism: Chionomys nivalis (assembly GCF_950005125.1). Lineage (NCBI taxonomy): Eukaryota > Metazoa > Chordata > Mammalia > Rodentia > Cricetidae > Chionomys > Chionomys nivalis. The sequence goes on along the minus strand of NW_026646985.1, from coordinate 20,173 downwards.
GTATTCATCTCTTGAAAAGCTTTATTAAGAAACACATGTGTTTCTTGGTAAAGAGAAGCAGTTTTTGCTACATGTCAAAGTCTTTTGAGAAGTGAGATCAGTGTTCCTTTTCTCTATAGAAGCTTTACTTTGGAAGATAATCACGTTTTTTTGAAAGTGCATTTATTTCATGAAATACTTTTGTAAGAAACACACATGTGTTTCTCTGTAAGGAGAAGCAGTTGTTTTCGACATGTTAGAAGTGAGATCAGTAGTCATTTTCTGTGTGCAAGCTTTAATTTGAAATATAATCACGTTCTTTTGAAAGTGTATTTATTTCTTTAAATGCTTTAGTAATAACACACATGTGTTTCTTGGTAAGGAAAGGCAGTTGTTTCTGACATGTCAAAGCCTTGTTAGAAGTGAGATCAGTATTCATTTCTCTTTAGAAACTTTACTTTGAAAGATAATCACATTCTTTGAAAGTGTATTCATTTCACAAATAACTTAAGTAAGAAATGCACAACTGTTCCTTGTAAAGAGAAGCCATTGTTTACGACATGTCAAAGTATTGTTAGAAGTGAGATCAGTGTTCCTTTTCTCTGTACAAGCTTTACATTGAAAGATAATCACGCTATTTTGAAACTGTATTCTTTCCTGAAAAGCTTTAGTTAAAACGCACTTGTGTTACTTGGTAAGGAGAAGCAGTTGTTTGCGACATGTCAAAGTGTTGTTTGAAGTGAGGTCAATATTCCTTTTCTAGGTACAAGATTTACTTTGAAAGATAATCACATTCTTTTGAAAGTGTATTCATTTCCTGAAAAGCTTTAGTAACTAACACACATGTGTTTCTTGATAAAGAGAAGCAGTTTTTTGCGACATGTCAACGTCTTGTTAGAAGTGATATCAGTGTTCCTTTTCTTTGTACAAGCTTTACTTTGAAGGATAATCACATTCTTTTGAAAGTGTATACATTTCTTGAACAGCTTTAGTTAGAAACACATGTGTTTCTTGGTAAAGAGAAGCAGTTGTTTGCGACGTGTCAAATTATTGTTAGAAGTGATATCAATGTTCCTTTTCTCCGTAGAAGCTTTACTTTGAAAGAAAGTCACATTCTTTGGAAAGTGTATTCATTTTATAAATAGCTTTAGTAAGAAACACACGTCTTTCTGTGTAAAGAAAAGTTGTTTGCGACATGTCAAATTACTGTTAGAAGTGAGATCAGTGTTCCTTTTCTCTGTAGAAGCTATGCTTTGAAATATAATCACGTTCTTTTGAAAGTGTATTCATTTCTTGAAAAGCTTTACTAAGAAACCCACGTGTATCTTGTTAAAGAGAAGCAATTGTTTGCGACATGTCAAAGTATTGTTTGAAGTGAGATCAGTATTCCTTTTCTCTGTAGAAGCTTTATTTGAAAGATAATCACATTCTTTTGAAAGTGTATTCATTTCTTGAAATGCTTTAGTAAGAAACGCACATGTCTTTTTCTGTAAAGCAAAGCAGTTCTTTGTGACATGTCAAAGGCTTGTTAGAAGTGAGATCCGTGTTCCTTTTCTCTGTAGAATCTTTGCTTTTAGATATAATCACGTTCTTTTTAAAGTGTATTCATTTTAGGAAAAGCTTTATTAAGAAATGCACATGGCTTCTCCTTATAGAGAAGCAGATTTTTTCGACATATCTATTACTGTTTGAAGTGAGATCAGTTTTCCTTTTCTCTGTAGAAGCTTTACTTTGGAAGATAATCACATTGTTTTGAAAGAGTTCATTTCAAAAATAGCTTTAGTAAGAAACGCAAAAGTGTTTCTTTGTAAAGAAAAGCAGTTGTTTGCAAAATGGCAAATTACTGTTAGAAGTGAGATCAGTGTTACTTTTCTCTGTAGAAGCTTTGCTTTGAAATATAATCATGTTCTTTTGAAAGTGTATTCATCTCTTGAAAAGCTTTATTAAGAAACACATGTGTTTCTTGGTAAAGAGAAGCAGTTTTTGCTACATGTCAAAGTCTTTTTAGAAGTGAGATCAGTGTTCCTTTTCTCTATAGAAGCTTTACTTTGGAAGATAATCACGTTTTTTTGAAAGTGCATTTATTTCATGAAATACTTTTGTAAGAAACACACATGTGTTTCTCTGTAAGGAGAAGCAGTTGTTTTCGACATGTTAGAAGTGAGATCAGTAGTCATTTTCTGTGTGCAAGCTTTAATTTGAAATATAATCACGTTCTTTTGAAAGTGTATTTATTTCTTTAAATGCTTTAGTAATAACACACATGTGTTTCTTGGTAAGGAAAGGCAGTTGTTTCTGACATGTCAAAGCCTTGTTAGAAGTGAGATCAGTATTCATTTCTCTTTAGAAACTTTACTTTGAAAGATAATCACATTCTTTGAAAGTGTATTCATTTCATAAATAACTTAAGTAAGAAACGCACAACTGTTCCTTGTAAAGAGAAGCCATTGTTTACGACATGTCAAAGTATTGTTAGAAGTGAGATCAGTGTTCCTTTTCTCTGTAGAATCTTTGTTTTGAAATATAAACATGTTCTTTTGAAAGTGTATTCATATCTTGAAAAGCTTTAGTAAGAAACGCACATGTGTTTCTCTGTAAAGAGAAGCAGATGTTTGCGACATGTCAAATTACTGTTAGAAGTGAGATTAGTTTTCCTTTTCTCTGCAGAAGTTTTACTTTGAAAGATAATAACGTTCTTTTGAATGTGTATTTATTTCATGAAATGCTTTTGTAAGAAAAGCACATGTGTTTTTCTGTAAAGAGAAGCAGTTCTTTGGAACATGTTAAAGTATTGGTAGAAGTGAGATCCGTATTCCTTTTCTCTGTACAAGCTTTACTTTGAAAGATATTCACATTCTTTTGAAAGTGTATTCATTTCTTGAAAAGCTTTAGCATGAAACACACATGTGTATCTTGGTAAGGAGAAGCAGTTGTTTACGACATTCAAAGTATTGTTTGAAGTGAAATCAGTATTCCTTTTCTCTGTAGCAGGTTTACTTTGAAAGAAAATCACATTCTTTTGAAAGGGTGTTCATTTCATAAATAGCTTTAGTAAGAAACGCACATGTGTTTCTCTAAAGAGAGGCCATTTTTTGCGACATGTCAAAGTATTGTTAGAAGAGAGATCAGTGTTCCTTTCTGTGTAGAAGCTTTACTTTGAAAGATAATCACATTCCTTTGAAAGTGTATTCATTTCAGGATTAGCTTTAGTAAGAAACACACGTGTTACTTGGTAAAGAGATTCAATTGTTTCCTAAATGTCAAAGTCTTGTTAGAAGTGAGATCAGTGTTCCATCCTCTGTAGAAGCTTTGCTTTGAATGATAATCACGTTCTTTTGAATGTGTATTCATTTCTTAAAAAGTTTTAGTATGAAACACACATGAGTTTCTCTGTAAAGAAGCAGATGTTTGCAACTGTCAAATATCTATTAGAAGTGAGATCAGTTTTCCTTTTCTCTGTCAAAGCTTTATTTTGAAAGATAATCACGTTTTTTGAAAGTGTATTAGTTTCATATATAACTTTAGTAAGAAACGCACAGTTGTTTCTCTGTAAAGAAAGGCCGTATTATGCATCATGTCAAAGTATTTTTAGAAGAGAGATCAGTGTTCCTTTCTCTGTAAAAGCTTTACTTTGAAAGATAATCACATTCTTTTCAAAGTGTATTCATTTCATGAAAAGCATTAGGAAGAAACGCATATGTGTTTCTCTGTAAAGAGAAGCAGTTTTTTCCAACATGTCAAGTATTTTTAGAAGTGAGATCAGTGTTCCTTTTCTCTGTAGAAGCTTTGCTTTGAAGTATAATCATATTCTTTTGAAAGTGTATTCATTTCATGATAAGCTTTAGTAAGAAATGTACATGTGTTTCTCTGTAAAGAAAAGCACTTCTTTTCGACATGTCAAATTACTGTTAGAAGTGAGATCAGTGTTCATTTTCTCTGTGGAAGCTTTATTTTGAAATATAGTCACGTTCTTTTGAAAGTGTATTCATTTCTAGAAATGCTTTAGTAATAATGCTCATGTGTGTCTTGATAAAGAGAAGCAGTTGTTTCTGACATGTCAAAGTCTTGTTAGAAGTGTGATCAGTATTCATTTCTCTGTAGAAGCTTTACTTTGAAAGATAATCACATTCTTTGAAAGTGTATTCATTTCATAAATAGCTTAAGTAAGAAACACACAAGTGTTTCTCTGTAAAGAGAAGCCGTTGTTTGTGACATGTCAAAGTATTGTTAGAAGTTAGATCAGTGTTCCTTTACTCTGTAGAATCTTTGCTTTGAAAGATAATCAAGTTCTTTTGAAAATGTATTCATTTCTTGAAAAGCTTTTGTTGGAAACGCACATGTGTTCCTTGGTAAAGAGAAGCAGTAGTTTTTGACATGTCAAAGTATTCTTAGAACTGAGATCAGTATTCCTTTTCTCTGTAGAAGCTTTAATTTGAAAGATAATCACATTGTTTTGAAAGTGTATTCATTTCATAAATAGCTTTAGTAAGAATCTCACAAGTGTTTATCTGTAAGAGAAGCAGTTGTTTGCAACATGTCAAATTACTGTTAGATGTGAGATCATTGTTCCTTTTCTCTGTACAAACTTTACTTTGAAAGATGATCACATTCTTTTTAAAGTATATTCATTTCTTGAAAAGCTTTAGTTAAAAACAGACATGTGTTTCTTGGTAAGGAGAAGCAGTTGTTTGCAACATGTCAAAGTATTTTTAGAAGTAAGATCAGTGTTCCTTTTCTCTGTAGAAGCTTTACTTTGAAAGATAATCATGTTCCTTTGAAAATGTAATCATTTCTTGAAAAGCCTTTGTTGGAAATGCACATGTGTTTCTTGGTAATGTGAAGCAGTTGTTTGCAACATTTCAAAATATTGTTAGACGTGAGATCAGTATTCCTTTTTTCTGTACAACCTTTAGATTGAAAGATAATCATGTTCTTTTGAAAGCGTATTTCAAGAAAAGCTTTAGTAAGAAATGTATATGTGTTTCTTGGTAAAGAGAAGCCGATGTTTGCTACATATCAAAGTATTGTTAGAATGGAGATCAGTGTTACTTGTCACTGTACAAGCTTTACTTTGAAAGATAAGCACATTCTTTTGAAAGGGTTTCCATTTCTTTAAAAGCTTTAGTAAGAAACGCACGTGTTTCTCTCTAAAGAGAAGCAGTTGTTTGCGCCATGTAAAATTACTGTTCGAAGTGAAATCAGTGTTCCTTTTCTCTGTACAAGCTTTAATTTGAAAGATAATCACGTTCATTTGAAAGTATATTCATTTCTTAAAATGTTTTAGTAAGAAAGACACATGTGTTTCTTGAAAAGGAGAAGCACTAGCCGGGCGGTGGTGGCGCACGCCTTTAATCCCAGCACTCGGGAGGCAGAGGCAGGCGGATCTCTGTGAGTTCGAGACCAGCCTGGTCTACAAGAGCTAGTTCCAGGACAGGCTCCAAAACCACAGAGAAACCTTGTCTCGAAAAACCAAAAAAAAAAAGAAAAGAAAAAAAAAGGAGAAGCACTTGTTTGCGACTTGTCAAAGTATTTTTGAAGTGAGATCAATATTCATTTTCTCTGGAGAAGCTTTACTTTGAAAGATAATCATGTTCTTTGAAAAGTGAATTCATTTCTGAAAAGCTTTAGTTAGAAACAAACATGTGTTTCTTAGTAAAGAGAAGAAGTTGGTTGCGACGTGTCAAAGTATTGTTAGAAGTGAGATCAGTGTACCATTTCTCCGTAAAAGCTTTACTTTGAAAGATAATCACATTCTTTTGAAAGTGCATTCATTTATGAAAAGCTTTATTAAGAAACGCAAAATTTTTCTCTGTGAAGAGAAGTACTTTTTTGCGACATGTCAAGTTATTGTTAGAATTGAGATCAGGGGTGCTTTTCTCAGCACAAGCTTTACTTTGAAAGATAATTGCGTTCCTTTGAAAGTTTATTAATTTCACGAAAGCTTTAGTAAGAAACGCACATGTCTTTCTTTGTAAAGACAAGCAGTTGTTTGCTACGTGTGAAAGCATTGTTAGAACTGAGATCAGTGTTCCTTTTCTCAGCACAAGCCTTACTTTGAAAGATAATCACGTTCTTTTGAAAGTTTATTTATTTCTCGAAAGCTTTAGTAAGAAACTCACATGTGTTTCTATGTGAAGACAAGCAGTTGTTTGCTAAATATGAAAGCATTGTTAGAACTGAGATCATTGTTCCTTTTCTCAGTACAAGCTTTACTTTGAAAGATAATTGCGTTCTTTTGAAAGTTTATTAATTTCAAGAAAGCTCCAGTACCAAACACATATGTGTTTCTTTGTAAAGACAAGCAGTTTGCTACGTGTGAAAGCATTGTTAGAACTGAGATCAGTGTTCTTTTTATCAGTGCAAGCTTTAGTTTGAAAGATAATTGCGTTCTTTGAAAGTTTATTAATTTCACGAAAGCTTTACTATGAAACGCACATTTGTTTCTGAGTAAAGACAAGCAGTTGTTTGCTATGTGAGAAAGAATTGTTAGAACTGAGATCAGTGTTCCTTTTCTCAGTACAAGCTTTATTTGAAAGATAATCGCATTCTTTTGAAAGTTTATTAATTTCATAAAAGCTTTAGTAAAAACCGCACATGCGTTTCTTTGTAAAGACAAGCAGTTGTTTGCTATGTGTGAAACACTGTTCGAACTGAGATCAGTGTTCCTTTTTTCAGTACAAGTTTACTTTGAAAAAAATGGCGTTCTTTGGAAAGTTTATTAATTACATGAAAGCTGTAGTAAGAAACGCTCATGTGTTTCTTTGTAAAGACAAGCAGTTGTTTGCTATATGTGAAAGCATTGTTAGAACTGAGATCAGTGTTCCTTTTCTCAGTACAAGCTGTACTTAGAAAGATAATCGCGTTCTTTTGATACTTTATTAATTTCACGAAAGCTTTAGAAAGAAATGCACATGTGCTTATTTGTAAAGACAAGCAGTAGTTTGCTACGTTTGAAAGCATTGTTAGAATTGAGATCAGTGTTCCTTTTCTCAGTACAAGGTTTACTTTGAAAGATAATCGTGTTCTTTTGAAAGTTTATTAATTTCAGGAAAGCTTTAGTAAGAAACGCACATGTGTTTCTTTGTAAAGAAAAGCAGTTGTTTGCTCTGTGTGAAACATTGTTAGAACTGAGATCAGTGTTCCTTTTTTCAGTACAACTTTACTTTGAAAGGAAATCGCGTTCTTTTGAAAGTTTTTAATTTCACGATAGCTTTAGTAAGAAACGCACATGTGTTTCTTTGTAAAGACAAGCAGTTGTTTGCTATGTGTGAAAGCATTGTTAGAACTGAGATCTGTGTTCCATTTCTCAGTACAAGCTTTACTTTGAAAGATAAGCGGGTTCTTTTGCAACATTGTTAATTTCACAAAAGCTTTAGTAAGAAACGCACATGTGTTTCTGTGTAAAGACAAGCAGTTGTTTCCTACATGTGAAAGGATTGTTAGAACTGAGATCAGTGATCCTTTTCTCAATACAAGCATTACTTTGAAAGATAATCGCGTTCATTTGAAAGTTTATTAATTTCAAGAATGCTTTAGTACCAAACGCACATATGTTTCTTTGTAGAGACAAGCAGTTGTTTGCTATGTGTGAAAGCATTGTGAGAACTGAGATCAGTGTTCCTTTTCTCAGTACAAGCTTTACTTTGAAATATAATCGCGTTCATTTGAAAGTTTATTAATTTCACAAAGCTTTAGTACCAAACGCACATGAGTTTCTTTATAAAGACAAGCAGTTGTTTGCTGCATATGAAAGCATTGTTAGAACTGAGATCAGTGGTCCTTTTCTCAGTACAAGCTTTACTTTCAAAGATAATCATGTTCTTTTGATAGTTATTAATTTCACGAAAGCTTTAGTACCAAACACACATGTGTTTCTTTGTAAAGACAAGCAGTTGTTTGCTACGTGTGAAAGCATTGTTAGAACTGAGATCAGTGTTCCTTTTCTCAGTACAAGCTTTACTTTTAAAGATAATCACGTTCCTTGAAAGTTATTGATTTCACGAAAGCTTTAGTAACAAACGCACATATGTTTCTCTGTAAAGACAAGAGGTTGTTTGCTACTTGTGAAAGCATTATTAGAACTGAGATTAGTGTTCCTTTTAAGTACAAGCTTTACTTCGAAAGATAAATGCGTTCTTTGCAAGTTTATTAATTTCACGAAAGCTTTAGTAAGAAACGAACATGTGTTTCTTTGTAAAGACAAGGAGTTGTTTGCTACGTGTAAAAACATTGTCATAACTGAGATCAGTGTTCATTTTCTCAGTACAAGCTTTACTTTGAAAGATAATCGCGTTCTTTTGAAAGTTTATTAATTTCACAAAGCTTTAGTACCAAATGCACATGAGCTTCTTTGTAAAGACAAGCAGTTGTTTCCTACGTGTGAAAGCATTGTTAGAACTGAGATCAGTGTTCCTTTTCTCAGTACAACCTTTACTTTGAAAGATAATCGCGTTGTTTTGAAAGATTATCAATTTCACGAAAGCATTAGTACCAAACGCCCATGTTTTTCTTGGTATAGAAAAGCAGTTGTTTGGTACGTGTGAAAGCATTGTTAGAACTGAGATGAGTGTTCCTTTTCTCAGTACAAGCTTTACTTTTAAAGATAATCGCGTTCCTTGAAAGTTATTGATTTCACGAAAGCTTTAGTAAGAAACGAAAGTGTTTCTTTGTAAAGACAAGGAGTTGTTTGCAACGTGTGAAAGCATTGTCAGAAATGAGATCAGTGTTCTTTTCTCAGTACAAGCTTTACTTTGAAAGATAATCGCGTTCTTTTGAAAGTTTATTAATTTCATGAAAGCTTAGTAAGAAAAGAACATGTGTTTCTTTGTAAAGCCCAGCAGTTGTTTGCTACATGTGAAAGCATTGTTAGAACTGAGATCAGTGTTCCTTTTCTCAGTACAATCTTTACTTTGAAATTCCATCACGTTCTTTTATAGTTTATTAATTTCACGAAAACTTTAGTAAGAATCGCATCTGTGTTTCTTTGTAAAGGCAAGCAGTTGTTTGCTATGTGTGATATAATTTTTAGAACTGAGATCAGTGTTCCTTTTCTCAGTACAACCTTTACTTTGAAAGATAATCGTGTTCTTTTCAAAGATTATCAATTTCAGGAAAGCATTAGTACAAAATGCACAAGTGTTTCTTGGTAAAGACAAGCAGTTGTTTGCTACGTGTGAAAGCATTGTTATAACTGAGATCAGTCTTCCGTTTCTCAGTGCAAGCTTTACGTTGAAAAATAATCTTGTTCTTTTGAAAGTTACTGATTTCACGAAAGTTTTAGTACAAAATGCACATGTGTTTCTTTGTAAAGACAAGCAGTTGTCTGCTATGTGTGATAGAATTGTTAGAACTGAGGTCAGTGTTCCTTTTCTCAGTAAAAGCTTTACTTTGAAAGATAATCATGTTCTTTTGAAAGATTATCAATTTCACGAAAGCATTAGTACCAAATGCACATGTGTTTCTTGGTAAAGACAAGCAGTTGTTTGCTATGTGTCAAAGCATTGTTAGAACTGAGATCAGTGTTCCGTTTGTCAGTACAAGCTTTACTTTGAAAGATCATCGCGTTCTTTTGAAAGTTGTTAATTTCACGAAAGCTTTACTACCAAACGCACATGTGTTTCTTTGTAAAGACAAGCAGTTGTTTGCTAAGTGTAAAAGCATTATTAGAACTGAAATCCGTGTTCCTTTTCTCAGTACAAGCTTTACTTTGAAAGATAATCACGTTCTTTTGAAAGTTTATTAATTTCACGAAAGCTTTCGTAAGAAACGAATATGTGTTTCTTTGTAAAGCCAAGCAGTTGTTTGCTACCTGTGAAAGCATTGTTAAAACTGAGATCAGTGTTCCTTTTCTCAGTACAAGGTTTACTTTGAAAGATAATCGCGTTCTTTTGAAAGTTATTGATTTCATGAAAGCTTCAGTACCAAACGCACATGTGTTTCCTTGTAAAGACAAGCAGTTTTTTGCTATATGTGAAATCATTTTGAGAACTGAGATCAGGGTTCCTTTTCTCAGAACAAGCTTCACTTCGAAAGATAATCGCGTTCTTTTGAAAGTTTATTAATTTCATGAAAGCTTTAGTAAGAAAAGAACATGTGTTTCTTTGTAAAGCCAAGCAGTTGTTTGCTACATGTGAAAGCATTATTCGAACTGAGATCAGTGTTCCTTTTCTCAATACGAGCTTTACTTTGAAATTTCATCGCGTTCTTTTGAAAGTTTATTAATTTCACATAAGCTTTAGTAAGAAACGCACATGTGTTTCTTTGTAAAGGCAAGCAGTTGTATGCTATGTGTGAGTGAATTGTTAGAACTGAGATCAGTGTTCCTTTCTCAGTACAAGATTTACTTTGAAAGATAATCATGTTCTTTTGAAAGATAATCAATTTCACGAAAGCATTTGTACCAAACGCACATGTGTTTTTTGGTAAAGACAAGCAGTTGTTTGCTACGTGTGAAAGCATTGTTAGAACTGAGATCAGTGTTCCTTTTCTCAGTACAAGCCTTACTTTGAAAGATAATTGCGTTCTTTTGAAAGTTTATTAATTTCACAAAGCTTTAGTACCAAACGCACATGAGTTTCTTTGTAAAGACTAAGAGTTATATGCTACGTGTGAAACCATTGTTAGAACTGAGATCAGTGTTCCTTTTCTCAGTACAAGTTTTACTTTGAATGATAATATTGTACTTTTGAAAGATTATTAATTTCACGAAAGCATTAGTACCAAACGCACATGTGTTTCTTGGTAATGACAAGCAGTAGTTTGCTACGTGTGAAAGCATTGTAAGAACTGAGATCAGTGTTCCTTTTCTCAGCACAAGCTTTACTTTGAAAGATAATCGCGTTGTTTTGAAAGTTTATTCATTTCACGAATGCTTTAGTAAGAAACGCACATGTGTTTTTTTGTAAAGACAAGCAGTATTTTGCTATGTGTCAAAGTCTTGTTAGAACTAAGGTCAGTGTTCCGTTTCTCAGTACAAGCATTACTTTGAAAGATAATCGTGTTCTTTTGAAAATTATCAATTTCACAAAAGCATTAGTACCAAAAGCACATGTGTTTCTTGGTAAAGAAAAGCAGTTGTTTCCTACGTGTGAAGCATTGTTAGAATTGAGATCAGTGTTCCTTTCTCAGTACAAGCTTTACTTTGAAAGATAATCGCGTTCTCTTGAAAGTTTATTAATTTCACGAAAGCTTTAGTAAGAAACGAACATGTGTTTCTTTGTAAAGACAAGGAGTTGTTTGCTACGTGTGAAAGCATTGTCAGAACTGAGATCAGTGTTCCTTTTCTCAGTACAAGCTTTACTTTGAAAGATAATCGCGTTCTTTTGAAAGTTTATTAATTTCCCAAAGCTTTATTACCAAACGCACATGAGTTTCTTTGTAAAGACAAGCAGTTGTTTGGTACGTGTGAAAGCATTGTTAGAACTGAGATCAGTGTTCCTTTTCTCAGTACAAGCTTTACTTTGAAAGATAATCGCGTTCTTTTGAAAGTTTATTAATTTTACAAAGCTTTAGTACCAAACGCACATGAGTTTCTTTGTAAAGACAAGCAGTTGTTTGCTGCATTTGAAAGCATTGTTAGAACTGAGATCAGTGTTCCTTTTCTCAGTACAAGCTTTACTTTCATAGATAATCATGTTCTTTTGAAAGTTATTAATTTCATGAAAGCTTTAGGACCAAAGGCACATGTGTTTCTTTGTAAAGACAAGCAGTTGTTTGCTACGTGTTAAAGCATTGTTTGAACTGAGATCAGTGTTCTTTTCTCAGTACAAGCTTTACTTTGAAAGATAATCGCGTTCTTTTGAAAGTTTATTAATTTCATGAAAGCTTTAGTAAGAAAAGAACATGTGTTTCTTTGTAAAGCCAAGCAGTTGTTTGCTAAGTGTGAAAGCCTTATTCGAACTGAGATCAGTGTTCCTTTTCTCAGTACAAGCTTTACTTTGAAATTTCATCGCGTTCTTTTGATAGTTTATTAATTTCACATAAGCTTTAGTAAGAAACGCACATGTGTTTCTTTGTAAAGGCAAGCAGTTGTATGCTATGTGTGATAGAATTGTTAGAACTGAGATCAGTGTTCCTTTTCTCAGTACAAGATTTACTTTGAAAGATAATAATGTTCTTTTGAAAGACAATCAATTTCACGAAAGCATTAGTACCAAACGCACATGTGTTTCTTGGTAAAGACAAGCAGTTGTTTGCTACGTGTGAAAGCATTGATAGAACTGAGATCAATGTTACTTTTCTCAGTACAACCTTTACTTTGAAATATAATCGCGTTTTTTTGAAAGTTTATTAATTTCACAAAGCTTTATACCAAACGCACATGAGTTTCTTTGTAAAGACAAGCAGTTGTTTGCTATGTGTGAAAGCATTGTTAGAACTGAGATCAGTCTTCTGTTTCTCAGTACAAGCTTTACGTTGAAAGATAATCGTGTTCTTTTGAAAGTTACTGATTTCACGAAAGCTTTAGTACCAAACGCACATGTGTTTCTTTGTAAAGACAAGCAGTTTTTTGCTAATTGTATAAGCAATGTTAGAACTGAGATCAGTGTTCCGTTTCTCAGTACAAGCATTACTTTGAAAGATATTCGTGTTCTTTTGAAAGTTTATTAATTTCACAAAGCTTTATTACCAAACGCACATGAGTTTCTTTGTAAAGACTAGCAGTTGTTTGCTACGTGTGAAAGCATGGTTAGAATTGAGATCAGTGTTCCTTTTTTCAGTACAACCTTTACTTTGATAGATAATCATATTCTTTTGAAAGTTATTAATTTCACTATTACCCTTAGTACCAAACACACATGTGTTTCTTTGTAAAGACAAGGAGTTGTTTGCTACGTGTGAAAGCATTGTCAGAACTGAGATCAGTGTTCCTTTTCTCAGTACAAGCTTTACTTTGAAAGATAAATGCATTCTTTTGAAAGTTTATTAATTTCACGAAAACTTTTGTAAGAAACGAACATGTGTTTCTTTGTAAAGAGAAGGAGTTGTTTGCTACGTGTGAAAGCATTGTCAGAACTGAAATCTGTGTTCCGTTTCTCAGTACAGCTTTACTTTGAAAGATAATCGCATTCTTTTGAAAGTTTATTACTTTCACAAAGCTTTATTACCAAACGCACATGAGTTTCTTTGTAAAGACAAGCAGTTGTTTGCTACGTGAGAAAGCATTGTCAGAACTGATATCAGTGTTTCTTTTCTCAGTACAAGCTTTATTTGAAAGATACTCGCGTTCTTTTGAAAGTTTATTAATTTCACGAAAGCTTTAGTAAGAAACGAACATGTGTTTCTTTGTAAAGCCAAGCAGTTGTTTGCTACATGTGAAAGCATTGTTAGTACTGAGATCAGTGTTCCTTTTCTCAGTAGAAGCTTTACTTTGAATGATCATCGCGTTCTATTGATTGTTTATTAATTTCTTGTAGGGACATAGACCAACCCATTGGTGGCGTGTTCGCCTCGGGCTAATGTTTATGGATAAATCTGCCGGGAGTGAGCCCAGCAGCCCTATTTCTTTTGCTCCGCTTTTCCAGTGCTCCACGGGAACCTGTGGTCCTGTAAGTCTATTTCCTTAAAAGCTATATATATCTATATAATCTGTCTACATTCATTTGCGCCGCCACAATTTCTAAAAAGCTTTGGTAAGAAATGCACATGTGTTTCTTTGTAAAGACAAGCAGTTGTTTGCTACGTGTGAAAGCATTGTTTGAATTGAGATCAGTGTTCCTTTTCTCAGTACAAGCTTTACTTTGAAAGATAATCGTATTCTATTGAAAGTTATTATTTCACAATAGCTTTAACACCAAACGCACATGTGTTTCTTTGTAAAGTCAAGCAGTTGTTTGCAACGTGTAGAAGCAGTATTAGAACAGAGATCAGTGTTCCTTTTCTCAGTACAAGCTTTACTTTGAAAGATCTACGCATCCTTTTGAAAGTTTATTAATTTTACCAAAGCTTTAGTAAGAAACGCACATTTGTTTCTTTGTAAAGTCAAGCAGTTGTTTGGCACGTGTGAAAGCATTGTTAGAACTGAAATCAGAGTTCCTTCTCTCAGTACAAGCATTAATTTGATAGATAATCATGTTCTCTTGAAAGTTTATTAATTTCACGAAAGCTTTAGTTCAAAACGCACATGTGATCTTTGTAAAGACAAACAGTTGTTTGCTTCGTGTGATAGCATTCTTAAAACTGAGATCAGTGTTCCTTTTCTCAGTACAAGCTTTACTTTGAAAGATAATCATGTACATTTGAAAGTTTATTAATTTCATGAAAGCTTCAGTAAGAAACGCACAAGTGTTTCTTTGTAAAGACAAGCAGTTGTTTGCTATGTGTCAAAGCATTGTTAGAACTGAGATCAGTGTTCTATTTCTCAGTACAAGCTTTACTTTGAAAGATAATCATGTTCCTTTGAAAGTTATTAATTTCACGAAAGCTTTAGTACCAAACGCACATGTGTTTCTTTGTAAAGACAAGCAGTTGTTTGCTATGTGTGAAAGCATTGTTGGAACTGAGATCAGTATTCCTTTTCTCAGTACAAGCTTTACTTTGAAGGATCATCGCGTTCTTTTGAAAGTTTATTAATTTCATAATGCTTTAGTACCAAACGCACATGAGTTTCTTTGTAAAGCCAAGCCGTTGTTTGCTACGTGTCAAAGCATTGTTAGAACTGAGATCAGTGTTCCTTTTCTCAGTACAAGCTTTACTTTGAAAGATAATCGCGTTCTTTTGAAAGTTTATTAATTTTACGAAAGCTTTAGTAAGAAACGCACATGTGTTTCTTTGTGAAGACAAGCAATGGTTTGCCACGTGTGAAAGCATTGTTAGATCTGAAATCAGTGTTACTTCTCTCAGTACAAGCATTACTTTGATAGATAATCACCTTCTTTTGAAAGGTTATGAATTTCACGAAAGCTTTAGTACCAAACGCACATGTGTTTCTTGGTATAGACAAGTGGTAGTTTGCTACGTGTGAAAGCATTGTTAGAACTGAGATCAGTGTTCCTTTTCTAAGTACAATCTTTACTTTGAAAGATAATCGCGTTCTTTGAAAGTTATAAATTTCACGAATGCTTTAGTACCAAACGCATATGTGTTTCTTTGTAAAAACAAGCAGTTGTTTGCTACGTGTGAAAGCATTGTTAGAACTGAGATCAGTGTTACTTTTCTCAGTACAAGCTTTACTTTGAAAGAAAATCGTGTTCTTTTGAAAGTTTATTAATTTCACAAAATCTTTAGTAAGAAACGCACATGTGTTTCTTTGTAAAGACAAGCAGTTGTTTGCTACGTGTGACAACATTGTTACAACTGAGATCAGTGTTCTTTTTCTCAGTACAAGCTTTACTTTGAAAGATAATCACGTTCTTTTGAAAGTTTATTAATTTCACGAAATCTTCAGTATGAAACGCACGTGTTTCTTTGTAAAGACAAGCAGTTGTTTGCTATGTGTCAAAGCATTGTCAGAACTGAGATCAGTGTTCCGTTTCTCAGTACAAGCTTTACTTTGAAAGATCATCGAGTTCTTTTGAAAGTTGTTAATTTCTCGAAAGCTTTAGTACCAAACGCACATGTGTTTCTTTGTAAAGACAAGCAGTTGTGTGCTACGTGTGAAAGCATGCTTAGAAATGAGATCAGTGTTCCTTTTCTCAGTACAAGTCTTACTTTGAAAGATAATCGCGTTCTTTTGAAAGTTTATTAATTTCACGAAAGCTTAAGTAAGAACATGTGTTTCATTGTAAAGACAAAGAGTTGTTTGCTACGTGTGAAAGCATTGTCAGAACTCAGATCAGTGTTTCTTTTCTCTGGACAAGCTTTACTTTGAAAGATAATCGTTTTCTTTTGAAAGTTATTAATTTCACGAAAGCTTTAGTACCAAACGACATGTGTTTCTTGGTAAAGACAACCAGTTTTTTGCTACGTGGGAAAGCATTGATAGAACTGAGATCAGTGTTCCTTTTCTCAGTACAAGCTTTACTTTGAAAGGTCAGCACTTTCTTTTGAAAGTTTATTGATTTTAAGAAAGCTTTAATAAGAAATGCACCTGTGTTTCTTGGTAAAGACAAGCAGTTGTTTGCTATGTGTGAAAGCATTGTTGGAACTGAGATCAGTGTTCCTTTTCTCAGTACAAGCTTTACTTTGAAATATCATCGCGTTCATTTGAAAGTTTATTAATTTCACAAAGCTTTAGTTCCAAAAGCACATGAGTTTCTTTGTAAAGCCAAGCAGTTGTTTTCAACGTGTCAAAGCATTGTTAGAACTGAGATAAGTGTTCCTTTTTTCAGTACAAGCTTTACTTTGAAAGATAATCGTATTCTATTGAAAGTTATTAATTTCACAATAGCTTTAGGTCCAAACGCACATGTGTTTCTTTGTAAAGACAAGCAGTTGTTTGCTATGTTTGAAAGCATTGTCAGAACTGAGAGCAGTGTTCCTTTTCTCAGTACAAGCTTTACTTTGAAAGATCATCATATTCTTTTGAAAGTTATTAATTATACGAAAGCTTTAGTAAGAAACGCACATGTGTTTTTTGTAAAGACAAGCAGCTCTTTGGCACGTGTGAAAGCATTGTTAGAACTCAAATCAGAGTTTCTTCTCTCAGTACAAGCATTAATTTGATAGATAATCGTGTTCTCTTGAAAGTTTATTAATTTCACGAAAGTTTTAGTTCAAAACGCACATGTGATCTTTGTAAAGACAAGCAGTTGTTTGCTACGTGTGATAGCATTGTTAGAACTGGGGTCAGTGTTCCTTTTCTTAGTACAAGCTTTACTTTGATGGATAATCGCTTCTTTTGAAAGTTTATTATTTTCACAAAGCTTTAGTACCAAACGCACATGAGTTTCTTTGTAAAGACAAGCAGTTGTTTGCTACATGAGAAAGCATTGTCAGAACTGATATCAGTGTTCCTTTTCTCAGTACAAGCTTTATTTGGAAGATACTCGTGTTCTATTGAAAATTTATTAATTTCACGAAAGCTTTAGTAAGAAACGAACATGTGTTTCTTTGTAAAGCCAAGCCATTGTTTGCTACATGTGAAAGCATAGTTAGTACTGAGATCAGTGTTCCTTTTCTCAGTAGAAGCTTTACTTTGAATTATCATCGCGTTCTAATGATTGTTTATTAATTTCTAAAAGCTTTTGTAAGAAACGCACATGTGTTTCTTTGTAAAGATAAGCATTTGTTTGCTACGTGTGAAAGCATTGTTTGAATTGAGATCAGTGTTCCTTTTCTCAGTACAAGCTTTACTTTGAAAGATAATCGTATTCTATTGAAAGTTATTAATTTCACAATAGTTTTAGTACCAAACGCACATGTGTTTCTTTGTAAAGTCAAGCAGTTGTTTGCTACGTGTAGAAGCATTATTACAACTGAGATCAGTGTTCCTTTTCTCAGTACAAGCTTTACTTTGAAAGATAATCGCGTTCTTTTGAAAGTTTATTAATTTAACAAAAGCTTTCGTAAGAAACGAACATGTGTTTCTTTGTAAAGCTAAGCAGTTGTTTGCTACGTGTGACAGCTTTGTTACAGCTGAAATCAGTGTTCCTTTTCTCAGTACAAGCTTTACTTTGAAAGATAATCACATTCTTTTGAAAGTTTATTAATTTCACGAAATCTTCTGTATGAAACGCACATGTGTTTCTTTATAAAGACAAGCAGTTGTTTGCTATGTGTCAAAGCATTGTTAGAACTGAGATCAGTGTTCCGTTTGGCAGTACAAGCTTTACTTTGAAAGATCATCGCTTAATTTTGAAAGTTGTTTATTTCACGAAAGCTTTAGTACAAAACGCACATGTGTTTCTTTGTAAAGACAAGAAGTGGTTTGCTACGTGTGAAAGCATTCTTAGAACTGAAATCAGTGTTCCTTTTCTCAGTACAAGTTTTACTTTGAACGATAATCGCGTTCTTTTGAAAGTTTATTAATTTCACGAAATCTTCTGTATGAAACGCACATGTGTTTCTTTATAAAGACAAGCAGTTGTTTGCTATGGGTCAAAGCATTGTCAGAACTGAGATCAGTGTTCCGTTTCTCAGTACAAGCTTTACTTTGAAAGATCATCGAGTTATTTTGAAAGTTGTTAATTTCTCGAAAGCTTTAGTACCAAACGCACATGTGTTTCTTTGTAAAAACAAGCAGTTGTGTGCTACGTGTGAAAGCATGCTTAGAAATGAGATCAGTGTTCCTTTTCTCATTACAAGTCTTACTTTGAAAGATAATCGCGTTCTTTTGAAAGTTTATTAATTTCACAAAAGCTTAAGTAAGAACATGTGTTTCATTGTAAAGACAAAGAGTTGTTTGCTACGTGTGAAAGCATTGTCAGAACTCAGATCAGTCTTCCTTTTCTCTGGACAAGCTTTACTTTGAAAGATAATCGTTTTCTTTTGAAAGTTATTAATTTCACGAAAGCTTTAGTACCAAACGACATGTGTTTCTTGGTAAAGACAACCAGTTTTTTGCTACGTGGGAAAGCATTGATAGAACTGAGATCAGTGTTCCTTTTCTCAGTACAAGCTTTACTTTGAAAGGTCATCGCGTTCTTTTGAAAGTTTATTAATTTTAATAAAGCTTTAGTAAGAAAGGTACCTGTGTTTCTTTGTAAAGACAAGCAGTTGTTTGCTACGTGTAATAGCATTGTTAGAACTGAGATCAGTGTTCCTTTTCTCAGTACAAGCTTTACTTTGAAAGATAATCACGTTCTTTTGATAGTATATTAATTTCACGAAAGCTTTTGTAAGAAACGCACATTAGTTTCTTAGTAAAGACAAGCAGTTGTTTGCTACGTGTGAAAGCATTGTTAGAACTGAGATCAATGTTCCTGTTCTAAGTACAAGCTTTACTTTGAAAGATAAATGCGTTCTTTGAAAGTTATTAATTTCACGAAGGCTTTAGTAAGAAATGAACATGTGTTTCTTTTTAAACACGAGCAGTTGTTTGCTCCGTGTGAAAGCATTGTTAGAACTTAGATCAGTATTCCTTTTCTCAGTACAAGCTTTATTTTGAAAAATAATCATGTTCTTTGAAAGATTATCAATTTCACGAAAGCATTAGTACCAAACGTACATGTGTTTCTTGGTAAAGACAAGCAGTTGTTTGCTATGTGAAAAAGCATTGTTAGAACTGAGATCAGTGTTCCTTTTCTCAGTAAAAGCTTTACTTTGCAAGATCATCGTATTCTTTTCAAAGTTATTAATTATACGAAAGCTTTTGTAAGAAACGCACATGTGTTTTTTGTAAAGACAAGCAGTTGTTTGCTACGTGTGAAAGCATTGTTAGAACTGAGTACAGTGTTCCTTTTCTCAGTACAAGCTTTACTTTGAAAGATCTAGGCGTCTTTTTGAAAGTTTATTAATTTTACCAAAGCTTTAGTAAGAAACGCACATTTGTTTCTTTGTAAAGACAAGCAGTTGTTTGGCACGTGTGAAAGCATTGTTAGAACTGAAATCAGAGTTCCTTCTCTCAGTACAAGCATTAATTTGATAGATAATCGTGTTCTCTTGAAAGTTTATTAATTTCACGAAAGCTTTAGTTCAAAACGCACATGTGATCTTTGTAAAGACAAGCAGTTGTTTGCTACGTGTGATAGCATTGTTAGAACTGAGATCAGTGTTCCTTTTCTCAGTACAAGCTTTACTTTCAAAGATAATAATGTACATTTGAAAGTTTATTAATTTCACAATGCTTTAGTACCAAACGCACATGAGTTACTTTGTAAGCCAAGCAGTTGTTTGCTACGTGTCAAAGCATTGTTAGAACTGAGATCAGTGTTCCTTTTCTCAGTACAAGCTTTACTTTGAAAGATCATCGCATTCTTTTAAAAGTTTATTAATTTTACGAAAGCTTTAGTAAGAAACGCACATGAGTTTCTTTGTAAAGCCAAGCAGTTGTTTGCTACGTGTGAAAGCATTGTTAGAACTGAGATCAGTGTTACTTTTTTCAGTACATGATTAACTTTGAAAGAAAATCGCGTTCTTTTGAAAGTTTATTAATTTCACGAAATCTTTAGTAAGAAACGCACATGTGTTTCTTTGTAAAGACAAGCAGTTGTTTGCTATGTGTCAAAGCATTCTAAGAACTGAGATCAGTGTTCCGTTTCTCAGTACAAGTTTTACTTTGAAAGATAATAGCATTCTTTTGAAAGTTTATTAATTTCACGAAAGCTTAAGTAAGAAAAGAACATGTGTTTCATTGTAAAGACAAAGAGTTGTTTGC